>NC_142143.1:37157424-37308939 GCF_024610735.1 Ursus americanus
GAGCCAACCAAGAGAAGCCCTTGAGGTCTATAAGCATTATTTTGGTCCCTACTTAAAGCAACAATGTTAAGTCCATCAAGGTATGGGTTTCAGGTATACAGAGGAGGTAACATACTCAAAATTGTATTTGAAAAATATTGCTCTAGTTGCAATATAATAAACTGACGAAAGAGGTAGAGTGGATATGGGAAGACCAAATAGAGTGAATCTACAGGATTCAGGCTAGAGAAAATGGTAGTGTGGGCTAGAACAATAGCAGTAGAAAAGGAGAGAGGTGAACAGATTCATAGAATATTAAGATTTATTTTATTTATTTATTTAGACACACTGAGCCTGAAAACTCTTTGAGACACTCAGGTAGAGATATCGAATAGGCAATTCAGTGTATGGTCTGGTCTTGTCTGGACTGGAGATATAAATTTGAGAATCATTAGCCAATTGATGAAAATGAACCATGCATATGGAAAATACTGTCCAAAGAGAGAATATGTGATAGACACAAAGATATACCACTCACATCTCCCAACAGATATTTTTTAGCTCTCAACTCCTTTAGCATCTTTTTCAGCTAAGAGAATCTTCTTGAAGGACCTCATGCCTTTTCTGGGCACCTCACATCTGGTGAATGAGTAAGGCAGGTGTCCAAAGGCTCAGCAATTTCAATTTAATGGTGGATGAACCCATGATTCAGAATGCCCCCACACTCATTCCCAGATTGGCCAAAGCTTGGTTGGAACTGTGTCCAGGTTCAACTTCTTTTTCACATCTCTGCTTTCTGTCCACAGGTATTGGTTCATAATGAACACCTTGCACCCAAACTCTATCACAACAACATCTGATCTAGAGAACCCAACCTATAACAGAATATAAAATGGAAAGGGAAAAGTGCTCAGAACACACCAACCAGAGAAGGGTGTATCTGCAAAGTAACAAAGAAGGAAATGTTAGAAAAGTAAGAAGGAAAACCTGGATAGCATTGTGTCCCAGGAGACAAAATTAACACAATACAAAAAAACTTAGAGTGGGCAAGAGTGCTTAGAGATCAGAAAAAAAATTACTGGAAAACATCCATTGGATTTAAATTATGGAGGTCATTGGTGGCCTTAGCTGCAGTTGTTTTGGTGCAGAGCTAGAAACAACTGTCAGCTGAGGAGGTAAAAGAAAAAAAAAATGGACTCACCAAACAATGAAAGCTCTTTAGAAAATTCAGATTTAAAGAAATGGGAAAGATTGAAAGGAGTTGGAAGGGAAAGTGGGAGTCAAGAAAAGATGGTTGTTTTTAAGATAGAAGAGACATGAACAAGTGTAAATTAATTGGAAACAATCCAACTGGGAAGGATATGTTGAATAAATAGCAGAGTGGAGGTGATGAGGAGGAATGGATAATGTAAGGTCCCCGATAAGACATGAAGGGACGAAATCCAAAACACAAGTGGTGAGATTGGCCTTAAATGATCAGAAGACTACATCCTATGCTAAAATAGGAGGGAAAGAGAAGAACATGGGTACAGATGGAACTGTATGAATTTGGTAGCAGGAAGCTGAGGGAGTTCCCATCTGATCCTTTCTATTTTCTTCAGGAAGTAGGAGGTGAAGTCATCTGCTGAAACCAAGGAAGAGCTAAGAATACTTCAGGTTCGAATAGAGTGTAGAATGTTTAAAACACTTTTTGAAAATAGAGGGAGAGAATTTACCAGAGGAACAAAGAATTGGCAGACTTAAAGGGCCCAATGTATTGGCACGAATCTGCCCTGATGGGTCTTTCTGTGACAGTGCCAGGTTGTTCAGTCATAGACATAGAGGGAACATAGATGCATTCATTCAGAGTTGGGCTTTTATCAGATAAATGGGGGGGGCACTTAAAAGACAAAGGGACAGGGAGTTAAGACTATTTGTGAGAGTGTCATTCATATAATGGACTGTGGGATCCAAACTAAATAATGACAGTGAAAGAAAAAAACAGATGAGAAGAGGGGAGCAGAAGGGCAGGGAGAAAGTTAAGCAGTTAGCACACTGAAGCAACACTTGTCCATATCTTGTTAGTATACAGAATTTGATTCAAGTCTGGAGGGGGGACCTGAGATTCTGCATTTCTAACAAGTTCTCAGTAAATGCTGATACTACTGGGCTGAGGACCAGATTTTGAGTGTCAGGTATTAGAAGTTCAAGTAAGATCAAAAGCAGTTTTGAATTAGAGAATGTGAGAGAGGAGAGAATAGAAGAAGAAGTAGGCAGAAGCAATAGGGAAAAAAACAGTGGACAATGAGTCCGAAAAAGAGAGAAGCAGAAATTAAGGAAAGCTGAGATATTAGAATTTGAGAGGAGCAATGGATGCCCACTTCTGAGGGCAGGCAAATGAGTGGGTCACCGAAGCTGCTATTTAGATGGCTAGAGCCACAGTAGCTGAAGGCTGAGCGGTGATGAATGGGATTCCATGAAGGACACCACACAGCTGCTAAGGAGGTGTCCATCCCCGCCCGTCTTTACAAAATAGCCCCATTTGTGTGAGGTTACCTGAGCCATTCTGTGTTCTGGCCACCTGAGAAGTCTAACTAAAAGAGATGCCTTGTGGGGCCTGGTCAGGTAGGTTGTGGTTCAGCGTGGAAGGCACACCCACACTATTAATAGAGAAGCGGAAAAGGCAGGGCTGTTTTTTAAGAATAACTCTATTGCAGTTGCAATTTTAAGATGAACTTCCAACACATCCCAGAGTCTCAAAAGACAGGGTACCCCAATCTGTAGAGTGATTTAAAAAAAATATGGAGGGCTTTGAGCTTGAAACATATGTCCACTGGGGTGTCTGGGTGACTTAGTCCGTTAAGCATCGGACTCCTGATTTCGGCTCAGGTTATGAGATCAAGCCCCTTGTGGGGCTGTGTGCTGAGGCTGAGTCTGCTTAAGATTCGCTCTTTCCTTCTACCTCTGCCCATCCCCCACTCCCCCCTCCCTCTCTCTTTAAAATGTATATGTATATATATATACATATATATATTTATATATGTTACAGTAAGGTAGGGAAAAGGAAATTGTTAGAACTGGAAAGGAAGAGCCTACCCTGACTTAAGGGAGACTCTTAAGTCTAGATAGCTCAAGCAGGATTACCTAACCTTAGGCTCAGGTGATAGAGCTAGGTCCACAAAATCCATTTTCCTATCCCATTCTATGAGCCATACCTTCCCAAGAAATTGCACCTTATCTTCTAATTCCTAAGCAAGCAGCTAAAGATTTCCTCAGATGTTGAATGAAATCAACCATCAAGACTTGTATTCGAACAACAAAGTAATAAAAATTATAAATGAAAACATTTGTATTTCAAGGTGAATTGATCCAACTCAAGTTGAGGAGAAAAAACAAACTTGGATTAGACAAATATAATTAATATCTAATTTTATTGCTCACTTTTGTGCTCAGTGTTTGATTTTCTTTAAATCTTGCCCCCTGTGACTCTTCCTTGGAAGTGTAGAGATTAAATATTAATAAATGTTTTGAAGGAATTCTAACTTTTGGAAGGGAAACAACAATTGAACCGAAAAATGGACTACACTTAGAACTTCAAAAACATACTTCAAAAATTAAACTATCTGGACCACAAACAAGCCCCCTTACCCAGGCACAGGTAAGAATTAAGTAAGTAATAAGGTAAGTAGTAAGTAAGTATGCCAGTAATGAGTACTAAGGGCATTAAGTTTTCCTGCAGAGTAATCAGAAAATAGTAAGGAGCATTGTGTAAACCACCCTTGCGAACTTGAACTCTATAATGAGATGACAAATGGCACAAACATAAGAGGATGTATTTGCTATTCGACAACAGCTTCATTGCATCAACCTGAATAAATCAGAAATATCATCGTTTCAACACCTGACTAACTGGCAAGGGAAGCAGGAAGAGCGGTAGGTTTTTCTGATATTCTACAAATCGCATAAACTAGGCAAATGTCCATTCCATGGTTACTCTTCTACAAACTTGTACATTTGGGGACAGGTCACTCTTCAGTATAAACCAGAAATTTATAATTCAAGAAGTATAAAAATGCTTGAAACTGGCCACAGATTATTCTGGGAAGAATATCTGCAGTAGTCAGGCCAAAGGAGCTGATCGCCTAGATTCTTGTATACATGAAAAATCTGTTTCTCATAACCACTGGGCTCAATTTAGGAAGAAAAGCTTGTAGTATCATCAAAAGAGTTAGTTTTTTCTTGAATTGGAGAGATCTTATAGACACCTTACATTCTCAGTGCTGTGTTACTCCCTGTGTAATGGCATCACTCAATTCCAGGATAGTCCCTGATATAAAGTTTTATCCAAAAGAAACTTATTTAAGGGAAGAAGCCTGGCCTAAAATGGAAAAGTTGCAGGTTTAGTAGGCTTGGAAATTTTGGACTGGAAGAGATAGGAGAAAAAACTTGCACTAGGGAGAAAAAAACATAGAACGCTCTCTCTCTCTCTCCATTTCACACTTACTATTCAAAATAAAGAATGTGTTTTTGGTTTTGGTGGTGTTTAGTTTTTAAACTCTTAATAAATTACCTGATGCTTTAGCTCATCATATACCCAAAATAGCAGTCACAAATTACAATGCCTGCAGGGGTTAGGCAGATAAGGCAAAGGAGTGAAATCATCTCCATCAAGTTAAGAAAATGTGCAGTGGTGAGAACTTGGCAACCTGTAAAGTATTTGACCCACTGAAGGGTCTTAGTATTTACTTACCTCCACTACATTGTCATATGCAGAAATGTAGACTGAGTGTTGCCAGATGTTACAAATTTTCAAGATAAACTGTAAACCTGAATTTTTATGTGCTCTCTCCTAGATTTTAAATTTGGCAATAATTCGAACACTGTTTGGAAACACATGGGGACTTCTAGTCAAGATGGTTTAGTGAGTTCATAAATTACCACGCCCTCTCTGTGCCAAACCCTCAGCCATGATTGGAACTGTATGAAAAGATAAAAGCCCAACGACATTAGCTGGGTACAGAATCAAGATAAAAATCTCCACAGACCAGAAACAGAAGAGAAAGGCAACGTAGTGAGCCAGGAAGCCTCAGGAGATGAGCAGCCGGAACCAGGCATCCGGCCTGAAGCAGCAGCTGCGTTGGGACTACCATGAACATAGAGGAGGGTGAAAAAACAATTCACTTGATGGTAGTGACTGTAGTTTATTAGGAAGCGTTGGACCTGAGAAAGTAGGGGAAACAAAATACAATCTTAAGACCAGAACTGATCCAAAGACCCCCAGCACCATAACTATACCAGCATTATCTCCAACATTACCAGGAATCAGGAGCCCCCAAACAAAACCACTCTAGAGATTTTCTAGATGTTGTCTACCAAACCACTCTAATACCTAATCATGCAAACTTTTTCATTAAGCAACTCAATTATTTACTCAACAACTATTTCTTGAGCAGCACTACGTGCCAAGCAGCATTCTAGGTGCTGGAGAAAGATGAGCGAGCAAAACAAAGTCCCTAATGTATTAAGGTTACATTTCAGTTGCAGGGGTGGGGAGGACAGATTGAGAAACAGATCACTAATACATGAGAGAATGTATAGTATTTCGGGAGGTAAAAGTCCTAGGAAGAAAAAATAAACTAAGGTAAGGAGGACGAAGAGCCCAAGAGTGGAAGGAAGGATGCTATGTTACAGATAATGCCAGAGAAGACTTAATGAAAAGGTGTTATTTGCGGGAGCCAGCCACACAGATATGTAAGGGACAAGTGTCCCAGGCAGATGGCACAGAGAGTTCAGAGGCTTTGAAGCAGGGGCATGCACAACACATTCAAGGAACAGCAAAGAAACAGGAATGGAATAAGCAAGAAGAGTAGTAAGAGCAAAGTCAGACTTGTCACAGAAGTCCAAATCACTTACAGCCTTCTAGGCCATTTAAAGTCTTCACTTTTACTCCCTATGAGGTAAGAAGC
This sequence comes from Ursus americanus, assembly GCF_024610735.1. Lineage (NCBI taxonomy): Eukaryota > Metazoa > Chordata > Mammalia > Carnivora > Ursidae > Ursus > Ursus americanus. Next base: position 37,163,349 of record NC_142143.1, read on the forward strand.
CACCGAAGGATTTTGAGGAGACAAGACATAAGATGTGACTTACATATTGAAAATATCACTATTACAGCCTTGCTCAGAAAAGACTGGAATGAAATGTGAAGAGCAAAGAAAGGGGCAAGGAGACTAGTTAGAAGTCTATTCAAGTAGTCCGGGTGAGAGATGATGATAGCTTAGGCCAACGTGGGAGCAGTGGGGGTGGTAAGAAGTGGTTAAAATGTGAAGAGAGAGAGAGAGAGAGAGAGAGCGAGAGAAGAGGATTGCTGTTAGATCAAATGGGGAGTGTGAAAGAAAGGGAAAAGCCAAAAATAACTCCAGGCTGTTTGGCCTCTGTAGCTGGAAGAAAGATATTATTATTTACTGAGACTGGAAAGCATGTGGAGAGGTCAGGTTTGAGGTTGGAAGTTGGATGAGAATCAGAGTTGGAGGTTTGGGCCATGTAAATTCTGTGATATATAGAAGATACCCCAAGTGGAAATTTCAAGTAGGAATTGCAAGGAAGAGGTCCAGGCTATGGATAAAAAAAATTAAGAGTCATCAGTGGAATCATGAAATTTAAATCCATGAGACTCAATGAAATGAGCAAGGAAGAGCGCATAGACTTACCCATTAGTCCAAGGAGCATACTTCAACCATACAACTTGAGAAGAGTCAAACAAAGAGTCTATTTAAGTGGTGTGGCAGAGTTTAGGGTAAAGAATAATGGGGTAGATGCATTACCCCAATAGCAGGGAACCTAAAGGGGTAAGAGGAGGTAGGAGTTCCTGGGAACATAGAGGAGGTGGCTGAATGGAAAGGGCTCCCTGACAAAAGCTATAACTTTTAGTCAAGGGAAACAACACAGCAGTTAAGAGGCTAGAGGAATAAATAGCCCAACTTCACCCTCTTCCCAATGACCAACAGGAAAGACAAGAACAAGGGAATTTGTTGATACAGTGTACTCAAATCTTAGGGCACAAAGCAAAGAAGGGAAGGGCACAAAGCAAAGAAGGGAAGGGCGAAAGCAAATGTAGAGAGGCAAAAGATAGCACAACAGACAAAGGGACACAAGAACTGAGTCCCAAGGAATTACAATTTTAGAGATCAAACAGATAAGGAGTACAGTAGAGATAATTATAAGATGACTCTTATGATTTCTACCCTTTGGTGTTTTGTGCCCTACAGAATCCCCCCTCTTCATGTGCGGGCAAGGCCTATTGCTTCTAACCAATAGAATATGGCCAAGGTGAAGGTATTTGGGGATGTCCCAAATCAATTTGTTCTGGGTTAATCAAAAGCAAGATTATCCTGGTGGGCCTACTTATCAGGTGAAAGTTCTAAAGTAAAGAGGGCTGAGCTCTTCCTGAGGTCACAGATTCTCTTTTGGGCCTTGATGAAGTAAGCAGCCATGCTGGAGTAGACCATATGGCAAGGAATTGTGGTGGTCTGTAGGATTGGTGGTCTGTAGGATGGTGTTCAGCTGACAGCTAACAAAAAGCCATGACCTTTAATCATACAGCCAAGAAAGTAGCATCCCAAGACTAAATTGAAAATATTTCAAGAAGGGAGTTATCATTTAATCAAATGTTTCTGGGAGTTCATGTAAGATGATAACAGAGAGCTGATCATTAGAATTTAAAAATGTGGAGCTAACCGGTGGCTTTAGTGGCTAAATGAGGACAAAAGCCTGATTAAAATGGATCCAAAAGAAGTGCTTGGGTAGCTCAGTTGTTTAACTGACTCTTGATTTTGGCTCAGGTGATGATCCCAGGGTCATGAGATTGAGCCCCACATGGGGTTCCGTGCTCAATGGAACGTCTGCACTCAGTGGGAAGTCTGCTTCTCTCCCTCTCTGGTCTGCCCCTCCCGCTGCTAGCACTCTCTCCCTCTCTCTCTCAAATAAATAAATAAATCTTAAAAATAATAAAATAATAGGGACGCCTGGGTGGCACAGTCGTTAACCGTCTGCCTTTGGCTCAGGGTGTGATCCTGGCGTTCTGGGATCAAGCCCCACATCAGGCTCCTCCGCTAGGAGCCTGCTTCTTCCTCTCACACTCCCCCTGCTGTGTTCCCTCTCTCACTGACTGTTTCTCTGTCAAATAAATAAATAAAATCTTTAAAAAAATAATAAAATAAAATAAAATAAAATGGATCCAAGAGAGGATGAAGGAAAAGATGCTGGTAACCATAAATAAATTTTTCAGTTAAGTTTTGCTATCATGAAGAGCAGAGAAACATGGTAGCTGCTGGAGATGAATATGGGGTCAAAGGAGTGTACTTTCACGATAAGAGGCATTACATCACTTTTGAATACTTATTAGAATTATCAAGGAAATAGTAGAGAGGAAAAAATTATTAATGTAGGGAAGAGAGGGAGAATTTGCCACAGTTAAGTCCTTAGGTAGTCAGGAGGGGCTAGGAATTGGTGCTAAAGTGGAATTAGACCTGAAGAGAAACAAAGACAGTTCATATATAAGAGAGAAGGTTCAGATACCAAAACTAAATAAAGACTGGGTAAGAACAGAAAAGCAAAGAACAATTTCACTCATAAACATCTATGCAAATATCCTGAATTAAATACTGGAAAGTTAAATCAACCATGCATTTTTAAACATTTCTAAGGAGGTATAATTCACACATCATAGAATTCACCCTTTTTAAGTGTAATTCAGTGGTTTGCATACATTCATAAGGTGTACAACCTTTCCAGAACGTTTTCATTGCTCCAATAAGTAATGCCATATCCATTAGCAGTCACTGCCAGTCCCTACTCCCTACACCAAAAAGCCACTGACCTAACTTTCTGTCTCTCTGAATTTTCCTATTCCGGACTTTTAATATAAATGGAATCATATGATACTGATCTTTTGTGAATGTCTTCTCTCCTTTGGCATATTTTCAAGATCCATCCATATTGTAGCACGTGTCAGTACTTCATTATTTTTCACGGCGGATTAATATTCCATTGTATGTATAAACCACCTTGTGTTTATCCAGTTATCAGCTGATGAACATTTGGGTTGTTTCCACACTGGGGGATTTTTGAATCATGCTGCTATAAATATTTGTAACAATTTTTTGTGTGGGCATGTGCTTTCAATGGCCATATACCTAGGAGTAAAATCGCTGGATCCTGTGGCTCCTCTGAGAACCCTTATGTATAACTTCTTGAGGAACCGACAAACTCTTTTACAAAAAAAACTCCACTATTTTACTTTCCCACAAGAGATGGACATGCTCAACCTTCTCTACATCCTTGTCAACACTCGTTATTGCCTGTTTTTTGGTATCGCCATCCTAGTGCGTGTGAAGAGCTATCTCACTATAGTTTTGATCTGCATTTCTCTAAAGACTAATGATTTTGAGCTTACTAGTCATTTTCAAGGGCTTACTAGTCATTTGTGTATCTTCCTTAGAGAAATATCTTCAAATCTTATGCCCAATTTTAATCGGGTTGTCTTTTTATTCTTGATTTGTCTGAGTTCTTCATGTATTCGGAATCTAATCCCTTATCAGATGCATGATTTGCAAATATTTTCTGCCACCCCGTGGTATGTCTTTATCACTTTCTTGATAATGTCCTTTAAAGTTCAAAAGCTTTTAAGTTGATGCAGTCCCTTTTTTTGTTTGTTTGTCTCTTGTGGTTTTGGTCTCATATCTGAGAAACTACTGCCTAATTTGAGGTCATAAGATTTATTTTTGTGTTTTATTCTATAAGTTTTCAAACATTTTTTAGGTAATTTTTGTCTAGGTTGTAAGGTAGGGTTCCAATGGCATTCTTTTACATGTAGAGATCCGTTGTTACAGCACCATTTGTTGAAAAGACTATTCTTTCTCTATTGAGTTGCCTTGACACTGTTGTCAAAAATCAATTGATCTTAGGGGCACGTGAACGGCACAGCTGGTCACGTCCAATTCTTGGCTTCGGCTCAGGTAGTGATCTCAGGGTCGTGATCTCAGGGTCTCAAGATCAAGCCCCACATCCTGCTCTGGGCTCAGCGAGGAGTCTGCTTAAGATTCTCCTTCCCTCTCCCTCTGCCCCTCCCTCCCTGCATGTCCCCCCCCCCAATAAATAAATAAATATATCTTTAAAAATAAAAATAAATAAATTTTAAAATTTAAATAAGAATTTTAAAAAATCAATTGACCTTAAATAGAAGCATTTATTTCTAGATTCTCAAGTCTATTCCACTGATTTATGTATCTATCCTTATGCCAGTACCACACTGCAGTGATTACTATCACTTTGTAGTAAATTCTGAGATCAGGAAATGTGAGTCCTCTAACTTTGCTATCTTTCAAGATTGGTTTGACTAGTCTGGGACCTTTGCACTTACATATAACTTTAGGATTAGTTTGTCAACTTCTTTTTTATAAAGGCAGCTGGAATTTTGATAGGGATTATATTGCATCTGTAAATCAGTTTGAGGAATATTTCCATCTTAGTAATAAGTCTTCCAATCCACGAGCAAGAGATATCTTTCTATTTACTTAGATCTTCCTTAATTTCTTTCAAAAATGTTTTATAGTTTTCAGTGTATAACACTTTTTAACCTCATTCTTAAATATTTGCTTTTTGATGCTACTATAAATAGAATTATTTTCTTAATTACCTTCTTAATTGTTCATTGCTGGTCTACAGAAATACAATTAATTTTTGTATCTTGATATCATACCCTGCAACTTGGATGAATTTGTTAGTTCTCATCATTTGTGTGTGTGCGTGTGCACACGTGCGTATGAACATATGAATTCCCTTGGATTTCTCTTTTCCTCCCCCCTGCAGGATTTCCATATATAGTATTGTGTCATCTGTGAGTGGTTTTATCTCTTCCTTTCCAATCTAAATGTATTTTATATCTTTTTTTTTCCTAATTGCCTCAGCTAGAACCTCCAGTACAATATTGACTAGAAGTGAACCATGTATTTTTAAAAACTCGTTATGAGGTATGACACCTTGGGAACTTAAAAGCTATTCAATATCATAATATAAATTGAAGTAATATACTAAATGAGAAATTTGAAATGATCAATTCAGTATATTATATAAGGAACACTTAGATCGCCCTTGCTATGTATCAGATACTTTTAAGCACTTTACAAGTGTTAATTCATTGAACCTTTACAACAACCCTATGATTAGTTGCTATCACCCCCTATATTACACATGAGAAAATCGAGCCAGGGTTAGTGTATCCTACAGAACACAGCAGTAAGTGGCAGAGCTGGATTTTAAACCCAGGCAAGTCGGTCCAGAGTCCCAGCTCTTAACCATTTGGGACGCTGACTCACATACATAGTTATTCATCAAGTAGCTTAATGATGAAATTTGAGAAACATTCTTCTAAATGTCAGGAAAAAAGACAAGAATGCCAGCTATCGCTACTTCTACTGAACACTCTAATGTAGGTTCTAGTAAATGCAAGTCAATAAAATTATTTGGCGTAATAATTGGAAAGGAAGAGACCTAACTGTCACGTATTTGTGGAAAATACGGCTGTCCACACAGAAAATTCAATAGACTCTAAATCCAGCCATTTCAATTTAAAAAGAGTCAGCAGATTTATGTCTAAAAGGGACTACATACAAAAACCAATGGCACATTCTTTTTTTAAATTATGCACCTTTTGTTTATTACGTTCAGTTAGCCACTGTATAGTACATCATTAGTTTTTGATATAGTGTTCACTGATTCCTTAGTTGCGTGAAACGCCCAGTGCTCATCACAACACAATGAACTCCTTAATACCCATCACCCTGTTACCTCCCCCCCCACCCCTCCTCCCCTCTGAAACCCCCAGTCAGCCGATGGCATATTCTTAGGTACCAGTAATAATCCATTGGATACCGTAACAGAAAAAAACCATTCCACTCAAAGCAAATACTATGAGATACATGAGAATAGATCTAACAAAAGATAAACAAGTGGGGGAATGAAGAGTTAGAGAAAAAAGAAAGTAGACCAGTGTAACTACAGTATAGGGTTTCTGTAGGGGGGGTTCAGAAAAAGGAATTTGGCCAGATTAAAAAGGCTTGAATATATACTCCACAGAAGGCTTTTAAGCAAGGAAGTGGCCAAATTAATGTAATAATTAGAGAAATTCATACTGACACCAGTTAAATGGAATCCATCGGCCTAAGCAGGCCAGAAAATGTGGTGCCGACATTCAGTTAGAACTACCTCCCCAGCGGAGATTTTTATAACTGGACCGTTCTCAGGAAAAAGCAACATGCTGCCACTGGCCCAAATAAAAGAAAACCCAGTATTTCAGAACTATGTTTTTCCGTACAGTAAAACGGAAAAGCAGAAAACACTGCTACAGTGCTGCTTGTCAGATAAACTCTGTTTGCCCTTCATATTTTCAATATGAGGTCAAATGACAGACTCTTGAGTCATCCAGTGGCCTGGGTGATGACCAGGTCTTCTATCTAATGACTAATGTTGGCCTTTGGAAAAAAGACTAAAAATATAACTGTGATCATGGGCAGAATTCGCTTATTAAAAAAATTAGATTCCAGGCTAGTTTTATAAAATTGTAATGAAACAATGGTAATAAGAGGCAGTAACTCTAAGGGTTAAAGCCCAGAGAAAGATTTTCCCATCAAGGGCACCTAGGTGACTCAGTCAGTGAAGCATCTGACTCGTGATTTCGGCTCAGGTCTTGATCTCAGGGGGTCGTGATCTCAGGGGGTCACGATCTCAGGGTCCAGAGATGGAGCCCCCTGTCAGGCTCTGCGCTGAGTGTGGAGTCTGCTTTAAATTCTCTCTCTGCCCCCCCAACTCTCTCTCAAAACAACAACAACAAAACTTTCACATCAAACTCTGATATTAGTCTGGTACTATGTAGGGGTCCCAGTCCCCCGCTGACCTATTCTTGCTAAACATAAGTAAATATATTCAGGCCCTTATCTTTTCTGACTTCTGTATACCATTTTCATTCACCAAATATTTATTGGGCACCTGCTATATACCAGGCCCTGTGCTAAGTTTTCCCCTGCCTCCCTCATCACGGTCTCCTAGCAATTGCACTAAATCCTCAGCTCTCTTCTCTCCCAATATTCTTCTAGAGCAATCTCATATACTTCCATTTTTTACTTCATCTGTTTCGCGTACTTATTTATATATGTATAAATGTACATATCATGTATATAGGTGGATTTCATGTGCATGGATTAATACATGTGTGGATGTGCAACTATGTGCCAGGCACCGTTCTAAGTATTTTGCAAGTAGTAACTCTTGCAGTCCTCATACCCACCACTGGAGGTAGGTAATACCCTTTTACCCATTTTCCAGATGAGAAAGCCAAGGCACAAACTGATTAAGAAAGTGGCGCACTCGAATTTGAGCTGAGGCAAACCGTGCCTTAGACGGCTATGCCACGCACACTTCCGTGACCTCAAACTATGTGTGGCTGCCTCCTTCGTATAGATCATGAAATCACAACCTTCCATATTCAGTTTCATTTTCTAACGACTCCCAGATATCTGGACCTAAACTTTTCTCAGACAACTCAGAATCAGTGTGCTTCATTTCTCAAATTGCCTTTCCTTCATGCTTTTACATATGGTGTTCATGTTCTTTTCCATTTCCTCTTAGAACAGCTTCCTAACAGGCTGGTAGGTACAGGTTTGGTACCCCAGCAGTTTCAAGGAATGGTCCAACGTCATCCGAGAGTATCTGAAACCATTCCCAGGGGTCCACGAGGTCAAAATTATGTTCATAGTCATACTAAGATGCTACCTGCTGTTTTCCCTGTGTTGACGTTTGCACTAATGCTGGGGGGGAAGAAACAGTGATGGTAAAAGTGCTGGCAAAGCAGTGTGAAGAAGGCAGGGGCAGCAAGCTAGACTAGAATACTACTGCATTCTTCACCATCATTACCGGAGCATCTTTGATGAAGCAGTCAAAATTACTACTTTTTCAAAATCTTGCTTCTTGAGTACAAACCTCTTAAGGATTCTGTGAGATGAAATGGAAAGTACACAGAACGCTTGTGACATATTGAAAAAATACTTGTCTCAAAGAAAAGCAATTATGTCAATGTTTGAGTTGCAAGCTGGATTTTCAGAATCTTCATGGAATATTAAAAGAGCATGATATTTATTAATTAATTCCTAATTAAGATATTAGGAAAATTAGGATTTTGGAAATCTGGTATCTGATACTGTGACCCCGACTGTTTCCCAATACTTGATTTTTTTCTGTTGATTATTTGTTAATTTGTTAATTTTTTTTTCCTGCTTAATACAAAAAGATGGAGGCCATGTACTCAATTATATCAATTCAATTTGTACTTATTTAGGTTCTTTCAAACTAATCCTTTATTTGATTGATTCATTCATGTATGCAATATGATTACTATAGTAGCATTAGCTAGTACCTTTATCATGTCACATAATTATAATTCCTTTCTGTGTTGAGAACAGTTAGGGATTAGTCTCTTAGCAACTGTGAAGTTTACAGCGTAGTACCGTTAATGATGATCACTAGATTGTGTGTCAGATCTCCAGGACGTACTCATCTACTAGTTGCAAGTTGGCCCCTTTAAACATCTCCCCGATTCCCCCACCCCATGCTGTGGTAAATGGCAGAATTTTCTTCTTTCTCATGGCTGAATAATTACATATATATGTATATATATACATATATATATACATATATATACATATATATGTATATATATATATATAGCGTGTGTGTGTGTGTGTGTGTGTATACACACACACAACTTGTTCTGATTTAAAGGGATTCCTTTGAAAACTGTTATGGGAAGGAATCTGACATACACTTAAATGCGACCTGCGGTCATTACCCTGCTGACCACAATAGGCAAATGAGGTAAGCAGTGTCTCACAGGATGGCATCACCTAACTTAGGGCTTTTTGACTAAGGGCGGCAAGAACCCAGTCCAAAACCCAGTTCCAAAAGGGAACCAGGGCCTCACTCTCCCTCTGTCTTTCTCCCTTTGGTATCTCTACCTCTCTCTGACCATTGCCATCATTCTCACAATCAAATCTTCTCCATGAAGCTGAAACTGTGGGTATTAGCACCTCCAGGCTCACATCTTACTAGCTTCACCACCAAAAAGAGAAGAAAAAAAAAAAAATCCCAATTCCAGTTCAAAAGATACTCAGGAAAGTACTCCATCTAGCCTGGCTAGAGTCATTCCCTAATTATGACCGCTCTTGGCGAGCAAGAGGGTGACAGGCTAGGATAACCCAGGTCACTTACCCATCTCCGGATGGTCCTGGGCTGGGAGTATTTAAAAAATAATCGATCATCCCTCCCACGACCATGTGATTGTAGCTGAAGAGCTACTCTCTGAAAGAAGTAGGCAGACAAGGTTGACAGTGATCTCAGGCAACCAGGGGCAATAGATCTTCACAACCTCTGGACAGGCACTCCTTCTGTTTGGCTTTGGCACCCTTTCCCTTTGAAACACATTTTGCAATTCAGTACGTGATTCAATCCAGTACAAGGCTGGGTTTCATTGCTTTATTCATGGATGTCTTGATTTCTCTAATGAGACAACAATCTCCTTGGAGAAGGAGACCGAGCCCATACTGGGTATTTCCATCCATTTAGTAAATTCCTGTTGAAACAATGTCCAGCCAACCTTTGTTGTCACACTATAAATATGAAAACCTTTCTTTGGTTTATGGCAGCAATAGTTTTAGAAAGACTGATTGTTTGAAATTCTTCCTCTCTGATGGACAGCTGGCACAGAGTTTTGCTCCCAAAGAGATGGTCCCCACATTATTTTGTCTTCATAGCACTAACAGCTCACTGTCACTAACAGCTCAATGTAACCAAATTTAATGCCCACTGATTTGACTCTGTAAATCTCTGTTCCAGGTTTTTTAATGTTTATAATACACTCTTAACACACTCTTAACATGCCCAGTTTTAAAACTTAAAATAGTATCTACTACTTTTTAAGCCCTTGGTTTGGTGTTTTTATATATCTTAGCTGATTTGACAAAGTTAGCATTTATACACATGCACACACACACACTGACATAGACACAGACACACACACACACGCACACACAGTTAAGATGATTAAAGAAGCTAAGGTCTAGAGAGACTAAGAGATGTACCCAAATTCAGGATCCTTGTATGTTATGCAGCTAGAGCTCCCATCCAAGACTGTCTGGCTTGCAAGCCTGCCTTATGGCACTATGTGGCCAAAAAAATCACATCCTCCTTGCACCCCCACCTATTGCACAAATAATGTTTCCTTTGAAAGAATATGTGTACATTCACTCCAAGCAAAAACGTTCACCTCCTCACATAGTGACACTTTCCTCTCCACGTATCCAGCATGGAATTTCCAAACATCCATAATCATTTCGTGTTGAGCTACTTGTTTGGAGAAGTTCTTATCTTGAACACTTTGGGCTGTCAAGAGCAAGGACAAATTTGTGTTCTCATGGTACAGAGATGATTTTCTAAAATTATCTTCAGAAACAAAGTCATCACAAAGATTTTGGATGGTGAGGGGAAAACTCTTTTTTTAAAAAAATTTTGTTTGTTTTCTCTTACCAAAGATATTTTCCTCACATATTCTGAAAACCTCATTCGGGGCAGAAATCAAACAAAGCCAGCTTCAGTCAGGAAAAAAGAAAAAAAAAAAAAGGAGGAAAAAAAAGAAGATGTGAGCAATAGGCAACTGCCAGCTAACGGCCTTAGCACATCACTTATGTGTCAACACCTCTCCTTCTGGTAGCCATCTTGGTACAGTCACCAAGAAAGGAAAAAGAAAAAAAAAAAATCCTAACGGAGGCATGTGAGCCCAGCGGGCACTGAGGAGAATGGCAAAACAGTGTCAGTAAGTGGGATAACTGTGGATAAGAAGGGGGCCATGTGGTTGAACACAAAACTCTTTCTATTTCACTACAATAGCTACAGAATTATGTGGTATAAAACACATTGGTTACCAAAAGGGAAGATGTTTCTCCTTTCTTAATTATAGAATAAACCGAGTAAATATAATCTGAATCCAACAAGATTATACCACAGAGAGAAAGAATTCCCTAAATTTTTCTCTGAGACTAAAGGAACCCAAGGAGTTTGAACAATGCATGTTTTGGTTGTTGGGGTTTTTTTTTTTTTTTTTCCTTTCTTTTCTTTTCTGAAAGAAGTTAAAATGTATCCACTGATGTCACTGACATACCTTTAGGAGGGAGAGGAAATAGGGGGAAAAAAGGGAAGTAAATTTAAATTGGCATTCTCTTGCTGAAAAAGTATTCTTCCTAATAAATTGGAGACGATTCACAGCCCAACTGTAATGGAAGGAAGTGGTAGCTTAAAGAAATGTACAAATAATAATATATATGTGATGATTTGATATTGAATTCTTATATATGTTTATCGAATATTCAAGCCCATAGACTAACATGATGTCTGTATATTGTGTAAAAACATATATATCATAATAATTTTATTTTTTAAATAGTTATTTATCTGAGAAAGAGAGAAGGAAGGAGGAGGGGTAGAGGGAAAGAAACTTGCAAGCAGTATCCAGGCTGAGCATGGAGCCCAACGCAGGGCTCAATCCCAGGACCCATGAGAGCGTGACCTGAGCCAAAACCAAGTCAGACACTCAACTGATGTGAGCCACCCAGACGCCCCATATTCTAATAGCTTTAAAAATAATTTCATGTTTTTTGGAAAGAGATATTTGTTTTATATGGTTTTAAATTTGGGGTGTATGCATGTTTGTAAGCCATTCTTTTTTTTTTTAAGATTATTTATTTCTTTATTTTGAGAGAGAGAGAGCGGGGTGGGGGGATGGGTAAGGGCAGAGGGAGAGGGAGAGAGAGAGAATCTCAAGCAGACTCCACGCTGAGCACAAAGACCCCATGCAGACTCAATCTCATGACTCTTAAATCATGACCTGAGCCAAAATCAAGAGTCGGATGTTTAACCAACTGAGCCACCCGGGTGACCCTGTTAGCCATTCTTTATAACAAAACTTTCACATATCCAAACAAAAACATGTTAGGAAATACAATGAAAGAAAATCACATTTATAATAGCAACAGTGAAAGAAAAATTTCAAAAAAACAAATATAAATAAAATTTGCAAGATCCACATGAAGGGAAATTTTTAAACACTGAGGAAGAGGTCTAAAGAGGACTTGGCCAGTTGGAAAAGCATATCACGTTCTCAGATAGGAGCGCACAGTGTAGTAAGAATACCAATTTACTCTACTATAATTTAAAAATTAACGTAATCTCATTAAAATAGCTGTAGGATTTTTACAACTGGACAAGCTAATTCTAAAGTTAATATATAAAATAAACATGAAAGAACAGGATAATTCTGGGGAAAAAAAAGACATAGAGAGGAGGAAATAGCCTGATTAGATATTTAAAACATATTATAAAGCTGTAATAATTAAAACCATCTGTACCTGCACGACTAGACTGCACAATGAAAAGCCCAGAATTAGGGTCAAATATATACCAGTTGTATGTAATGAAAGTAGCATTACAAATGGTGGGGAAATATGGATTAATAACTGATGTTGGAAAACTGTGTAGTCATCTGGAAAACAAGTTTATTCTATCAGTAGTACCAGTACACAAAATAAATTTCAGATGAATCAGAAGAAATTATGGCACATTTTTTAAAAATACCACCTTAGAGTGTGGGAGACTTTCTAAGTTATGACTCAAAACCTAAAAGTGTAATTGAACAAATAAATACAACTCTAAGAAAATACAAATTTCTGCATAGCAAAAACTATTATAAACAAAATGAAAAGACAAATGATAGACTTGGAAAATATATTTCCACAAGTATCACAAAGGGCTATATTAAAGGCTCACACAAATCAAATAGCAAAACCACGTACCCAAAAGAAAAAAAGGTAGGAAAGAATACGAATAGACAGTTCATAGAAAAGGAAATTAAAAATGAGAGAAATGCAAATAAACTTCACATTGAAATATCGTTTTTTTACCTATCAGATAGGCCAAGACCCAAATGATTTAATGCATATCTACTGGCAAGCGTATTGGGAACACGTACTCTCATGCATGGTGAGTGAGTATTGGTAAAACCTCTTTCAAGTATAACAATGTCTATCGAAGCTGCAAGTATGCATACTCTTTAGCCTAGCAAAGATGGTCCTGCAGATTTACTTATGGATATGTGAGAAATATGTAGGCATAAGATTATACACTGTAGCTTTTTTAAAAAAATATTTTTTATTTATTCATTTGACAGAGAGAGAGACAGCACAAGCAGGGGGAGCAGCAGGCAGGGGGAGAAGCAGGCTCCCCGCTGAGCAGGGAGCCCGATGCGGGACTCAATCCCAGGACCCTGGGATCATGACCTGAGCGGAAGGCAGATGCTTAACTGACCGAGCCACCCAGGCGCCCCTGTAGCTTATTTTTTTAATCGCAAACTATTGGACAGCTTCATATTCTGCTATAGGGACTGGCGAAATCAAAGCTGGTGCATCTATTTTACTCTGCTAACTTCATACAACTCCAAACAACAAAGAAATTAGCAAAATGCAGGCACAACATGTGTATGATGATCCAAACCCCAGTTTCCAGGGCAGCATGTCTTCAAACTTCCATCCAGTTAGTGCTGCCTTTTCCTCGAAAAAGTGGCCCTGTCTGTGTGAGAAGTAAGTCAGTCGCCCTAAGTGTAGTTCTTGGGAGTGAGGGAAAGGAGTAGGGGTGAGGCGTGGAGCAGAATATGAAACCGGAAAAGAGGAAAAGAAGACAAAGACAACTTGATGTTCCCCAGGCAAGCCGGTACTACTACTTCGCAATTCTCCGTCTTTTGGCCCTTCCAAAGCCATGTCTCTGGAGCCCGATAGCCTGAGTTCAAACCCTGGCTCCACTACTTTCAAGCTTCATGACCTTGACAAATTCCTTAATCTCTTGCTGCCTCAGTTTCCTTATCCATAAAATAGGGACACTTGTACCTATCTCACAGGGTGATTGGGAGGATTAGATGAGCTAACATACGTATAGCTACGACGTCCTACAGACAGATTTATATTACTGTGATTCATAACGCTTCTGTGTGGTGACCGCAGCTAGACCCTGACAAAGCCAACACACAGACTTAACTACTGAAAGTCATCACGTTTGAGATCTACAATATAAATGGGATTCACTCGTTCAACCATTCTTCATTGAGCCCTTATATTTAAGGCTCGGAGCTAAGCTCTAGGGGAATGAAATTATATAAAATTGCACAAAACACGATAGAAAAATAAGATGAGTTGGCATGTACCTATGTGTATAGGATGACACTGTTATTTAGTATAAGATTTATTGATGATAGCTTTCACTCAGTTACATTCAGCAAAATGCGCATGTTCAAGTTTCCAGTAATTTGCTAATCTTTTGATTATCTGGCAATCTTCATAAAATTTCAAAACAGAACACAAACCTAACCATATAGACCAATTAGCTATGACCAACCAATAAATGAGGATTTCAGTGCACTCTCACAGTCAAGAACCAGACCTTTGGAACCAAGATTGACCCAGGCTTGAAACTGGTTCTGCCACTTTCCATGTGCAACCTTGGGCAAGATACTTTCTATCCATTAATTCTTCACATTTAACATGAGTAACTCTAGCTACCTAGTTCAAGTGTAGCTTTGAGGATTAAATGTAGAGCATTTGCCTAGTACTTAACACGTAATAAATGCTTAATAAATATTTGCTAGCATCGTTATTTTTATTTCTCTGACTTTAAGTAAACAGCACTTACTCTTCTATCTACATTACATCTTCTCTGCCTGACTTGTCTCCATTTATCCCTAAGCAAAAGGGACAAAGGATCATTTGTTCTTGTTATTCAATATTTTAAACGTATTTTCAAAAACCAGTGACTGGCTGATATTTCTCATAGCGGGAGTATAAACCAACTCCCCTCCCGGGAGTCACATTTGTTTAGGTGATTTCTAGATTTCCTATTTAGGCAAGGCCTCCATCTGCTAGACATACTTCTTCTAATCCTGCTCTGAGTGATGGAGCTATAAAGACTCCCTCCTCCTCCCGCACAAATCACGTATCTGCAGGATGAGGACCCAGATAATGGGACTTCGCTTGTAAAAGACACCTGTGAACCACCTCTTGCTTCAGCACCCAACGGCGGCACCAGAAAATCTTCAGCTACACACCATCTCCCTTCTAAGTACATTCTAAGCCCAAGGTTTTGCTAAGTTATTTATGTTTATAGACATTTAATTTATCATGTTATAGTATTAGTATGAAAGCAACTTAAAATTATTTGAAGATTGAAATAGAAAAAAAGTTGATGAGGGGCGCCTGGGTGGCACAGCGGTTAAGCGTCTGCCTTCGGCTCAGGGTGTGATCCCGGCGTTCTGGGATCGAGCCCCACATCAGGCTCTTCCGCTGTGAGCCTGCTTCTTCCTCTCCCACTCCCCCTGCTTGTGTTCCCTCTCTCGCTGGCTGTCTCTATCTCTGTCGAATGAATAAATAAATAAAATCTTTAAAAAAAAAAAAAGAAAAAGTTGATGAATTACTGGGAGAATTACTAAAGTGCCTCTTAGGAATTTCAATGCCACATGTTCCAACAGGAAAAGGCATGTTTGAGATCCAAAAAGATTAACTGAGAACTGAACTCCAAGGCAGGTATTTTTAGGAATCTTTGGTAATGTTTTAATGTCAGTTAGCTTAAGAAACAAAGTGTTTGTTTCTTGTAGTTGCTAGGCTACATATTGGGTTTGATTTGGTTTCCAGTCATTTTAAATAACAGTGCCATGATTATAATAATAATAAGAAGACAGTATCAACTCTTTCTCAATTTAATATTAAAATACTTAAGAACAATCAGCTTTGGTGAAGTCATTATTACTTAACGAATTTTTTTTCATTGTTTTCCATATCCTTATTCCAGAATCCTGGAACCACATACTGTACTCTTGAAAGAACCTCTTATGTTCCAATTATGCATTAGGCTGTATTTCTATTTTAGACTAGAAATTCGCATAAAATTCAACATACTGAACTTTGTAAGCTTTCCTATAAATTTCTACATATTCTGATCATTAAATTACTGAATCATCAAATATTCTCTTTTTAAGAAGGCAAAGGAGCAGCATTTCAATAGTTGAAATGTTGCTGTTGACGCAGGATAAACTTCAGACATTTAAAAACAAACCCACATATACAAACACCTAATACTTCAACCAAGCTGCAAAGGTCAGTTGTCACTATTAACTGTCACTATGCATTTTGGTGAGTTTTTAACATAGATGACATTTTTTGTTTTCTTATAAATTTAATATACTTTTTAATTATTTTTAAAAATCAGACACTATAAAGTAGTATGAAATGAAAAGCACCATCCCTCTTTTTACTCCTCCTCAAGTGCAATCTTACTCCCCAGGAATCATCAGTACTAACCTTTTATGACTATGTTTTTAAATTCTGCTTGGAAACTAGCGTTTTAGATTTTGACACCAGCTCATGTATTGTTAGAGCTTGAGTGTGGTCTTTGTCACCACCCAACCAAGAGTTTTTTAAAAAGAAAGAAAAAAGCAATTTGCCAGCAAAAAAAACAACATCTCTGGACGCAAATCTTTCCCTTCTGGCTTATCTCTGAGAGCACCGCTCTATCCCCCTTCCATTTCTGGACAACATGCACACGCAGGCCAAGGACCCAGCTAACTGATCCTATTGGATGGGAATTTCTGGGTGTACGTTTTTAAAAGATTAATGTTCCTGAAGTAGTTTCCCAGTACTTAGCTCGGTCTAAGTTTAAAGTGGCAAACAATCTCTCTCCCTCCCATCCCTTCCCCCTCCTCTCCCTCTCCCTTTCCTTCTCCCTCTCCCTCCCCCAGCTCTGCCCTTTCTCTAGTTCTATGCACTTTCTTTTGTTTGCGTTATTTATTTCATTTATATTTCACGTAAAAGTCTGGCGGGCTTGAATGATCCGGGCCCCTTACAGCTAGAGTGGATTTCCTCTAGAGGGACATGAACAAGTTCAAGTGGCACAGAACTCTTAACAGCCCTTGTTACACACGCACCCCTGACATCCAATGGCTGTTGCTCTAGGTCCTGTCCTCCAGGTTCAGTTTTCTGGATAGTCTAAACAATTTCCATCCTCCAGCCCCAGGACGACCTACTGTTCTCAGACCCATTTTTGGTATCTGGAAGATTATTTGCCTTCCTGTTTAGATCTGGCTTTTTCTATAATGAGAATTCTGTATTCTCTCTCTACCTTCCTCCCCTCTCTCTTTCACACACACACATACACACACACACACACAATTTGGAACCTCTACCATAAGCTGTTTTTCCAAACCGTTCCTCAGCAACCATACTGTGAATTAAAACCGTCCTGGGCACTCGGCTTACTGCTTGTCATCAACACATCTTAGGACGCTTGTCCAGCTCACGCCCTCTGCTCTGAGCCCTGCATCTCTCTACAGTCCCAGCAGTTTTTACCACACGACCTCACTCCTCCTTGGCCAGCAGCTGATTGGATCACTGGTGGACATCTGACCCCTGTGCTGGGTCCCACCAGACCCCCTCACTTGAGAATTTGAACTAAGAATCCCAGAAACTAAGAGTCAGCTAAAATTAAAAAGGTACTGTCATGTCAGGACCCAGGGTGGCCATTTGGATGTAATTGTCCTGATGAGGAAGCAGAAGGAACGAGATTTCTGAGAGAAGAAAGTGAAATAACAGACATTTAGAAACAGGCAGAAACATGAGGCCACGTGACAAGAGAAAGCAAAAACAAGACCATGAATATAAGACAGCAAATCTTTCTTAATTACTGACAACTTCCCATTTCTTCACGAAGCAACAGATATATTTTCTGGCCCGGATCCTTTGAGATATCCCAGAGTTCCTGGAATAAACTCACCTTGCTTTAAGAGAGCTTAACTGGACCTCTGTGTCTTATAACCAAAAATTATGATTTCCCTTACTCTCTTTTCTTCTTCTTCTTCTTCTTCTTCTTCTTCTTTTTTTTTTTTACTTTTTTATCTTCCTTGGTTTTCCCTGACCCAAAGGATAATGCTATCTGGATATTTTCTTTTAATCTCTGAATTAGTCCCAGAAATTGCATGGCAGATAATCAATAAATGTTGATAGACTTTCACAGCATCAGAACAGAAATGATAGGATCAATTGTGCAATACATTCTAACCTTCCATTTCTTAATGCAAAATTTGAGGCATAACAGCAGGCGCTTTACAGTTTCTTTTTTTTTTTCTTTGTCCTGTTTGAAATACTTAAGTTACTTTCTGTTCCTGGACTACCTGACATCTGAGAGGTAATCTAAAAAATAACTCTAAAACACAAAATCAACGATTTAACGTTTGGATGGAGGATTAGACACAGGAAAAAAAAAAACTATTCAGTGTGATAGAATAATGGACGGTCTCAGGGTTAAGAGAGGGTTTTTAAAGATAGAGGACACTTCAGTATACCTGAGGGAAGGCATTGAAAAAGAGGAAGGTTGAAAATATATGTAAGCATATAGAATTTCAATTATTTATACA
The DNA here is from genome assembly GCF_024610735.1 of Ursus americanus. Lineage (NCBI taxonomy): Eukaryota > Metazoa > Chordata > Mammalia > Carnivora > Ursidae > Ursus > Ursus americanus. The sequence goes on from NC_142143.1 coordinate 37,181,846, forward strand.
CCCTGAAATCAGCAGATTATAGACATCTTATTTAATCGGGATGTGCACTGCATGTCAGAGCCAAAAACTGGATGGATAAAACAGCACTTGAAACTTAAATCTGTCGAATAAAGACTATCACTACTTTTTTTTTTTTGCCTATAATGTTATTTTTTTCTAAGTGTGTAAGTACTGCTAGTAGAATCTGTGTTACACAAATATAAATGATTCATTATTGTTATTACCATTATATTTCATATAAACGTTTGAACTCAGTCAACATTTTTGAGACACTCATAGGATATTGGCAATATAGGGAATTAGTCATCAACTCTTCTTACAGCAACCATTCAAGGTGAGAGTTACTGGTCTCTTTTATACATGAGGAAATAGGAGTCAGAGAACTATATAAAATAATGCTCCCCAAGGACACATGGATAACATGCTAGTGTCAGTGTTGTACCTCCAGTTTATCTGGCTCCCAAATAAACTCTCTACTACACCAAGTCCATATATTTCCATATACAAGTGGCCCTTGGACAACAGAGGTTAGATCTGTACAGGTCCACTTATCAGTGGATTTTTTTCAATAAATACGGCAATGTAGGTGTATTTTCTCTTTCTTTTGGTTTTCTCAATAACATTTTCTTTTCTCTGGCTTACTTTATTGTAAGAATACGGTACATAATACATATAACATACAAAATACATGCTAATTGACTTTATGTTATCAGTAAGGCTTCTGGGCAACAATACGCTATTAGTAGTTAAATTTGGGGGGGGAGTCTAAAGTTATATGTAGACTTTTGACTGCATGGGGAGACAGTGCCCCAAACCCTTGCATTATTCAAGGGTCAACTATATATTGTTGTGGTTTTTTTTTGGTTTTGTTTTGTTTTGTTTTAAAGATTTTATTTATTCCTTCGACAGAGAGAGAGAGCCAGCCAGCGAGAGAGGGAACACAAGCAGGGGGAGTGGGAGAGGAAGAAGCAGCCTCCCAGCAGAGGAGCCTGACGTGGGGCTCGATCCCAGAACGCTAGGATCATGCCCTGAGCCGAAGGCAGATGCTTAACGACTGAGCCACCCAGACGCCCCAAGAGTCAACTATATTTTGATTTTAAACGCCATACATAGACTTAAAGAAGCTCAATCTCCCATTGGAGTGCTCACAAAACTCGGAAATGAAATGACAAAAGCAAGACGTCTTCAGTGCTTCTGGAGCCAAAGAAACAATGTTGCAACACAGCAATAAGAATCGGGCAATGAAGGAGTTCTGTGCGATTTCCTCAAGATGAAAAAATTAGTAAGTTTCTAGCTCAAGCTATAGAGGATCTTGGGGGTCCATATTCATAACCACTGAGCCACACCAATCTTAGTCTGTGTAAACTGTAATCTATTCTTCAGTGTGATTCCAGTCATTTCCATTCCATTGTATTGCATTATAAAGTTTTTAGTTTAAAAGCACGAACTCATTCTTGGCGTGGCTGTAGGTCATATCTGGATTCTAACTGGGCTCCACTTGACATTTGTAGACTGATGTTGCCATTCTCTGCCTTTACTACTCAGAACTTACCCCTCATTCATGACCACAGGACCTGAATACAAACCAGAGGCAAGAAGTCCTTGCCTTTAAAGAATCTTTAAAATTATTCTAGCCCTGCTTCTGGTCCTTTCTCATTGCCACTGATGACTATACTTCATTTTAAATTCATGCTTATTTAAACCTTTCTAGGTTCATGGGGATAGGGGAGGAGTGGTGTAGGGAGAAGACATAGTTGGTGGGTAGGTAGGTAGGTAGGTAACCTATCGAGGTTTTGGGCTATCTTCTGTGCTTTGGCAACCAACTTTTGGCTATAGGACTTGAGTTAGTAGTTAAGTTTCAGTTCCATGGACTCTTCTAGTTTTGTTATAAATCACTAATTTTGTGTTTTGGTTGGCTTGATTTCTCTTTTCTGTACTTTCTGTTCACATATGACCCACTCTCCCATTTAGACAGCAGTTTAGACAGTTTAGAATAATAAACAACAAAAGTGTCAAATTTTGAATCTTTTTAGTTTCTAGGACCTGGGCTTTATAACTTCAAAAGTAGCTAAATAAAGAGCTTAGGGCATAAATATGTACTATAAATAGTAACCTTGCAAAATCATACTATCAACTGGAGGCAGTGTCTATGGCTCACTTTGGAAATCAGATCTGAGAAAGATAATGACTCGGAGAACAAAAGACAAGAATGTGGATTCTGGGTCTCTCCAGGAGTCTCGTGCCCTGACATTACCCACAGACCAAATCCAGGACTTGGGGCAGGGGAGTGAGTGAGATAGAGAATGAGAGACTCTTGGAGTTCCCTTTCTCAGAGGTTACATGGAGACTCGGAGATCCAGGGCTCAGTAAGACGCAGGACCAGTGGAGTAATATTAGCTACAGGGAATGTAGAGGCAGAGAGAGGCTAAGAGAACTTGTAGAGATCCCATGGCCACAGAGGGGACAACTAGCCACCAAAAGTTTCTCCTTCCCACTAGACCATGATGAGCGAGAGACAGTTTGTTTTTTGTTTGATTGTTTCAAATTTTTATTTAAATTCTAGTCAGTTAACATACAGTGTAATATTGGTTTCAGGAGTAGAATTTAGTGATTCATCATTTGCATACGACATCCAGTGCTCATCACAACAAGCGCCCTCCTTCATAGCCATCACCCATTTAGCCCAAACCCCCACCCGCCTCCCTCCATCAACCCTCAGTTTGTTCTCTGTAGTTAAGAGTCTCTTACGGTTGATGGGGCACCTGGGTGGCTCAGTCGTTAAGCATCTGCCTTCAGCTCAGGGCATAATCCTGGCATTATGGGATCGAGCCCTGGATCATGGTCCTCCACTGGGAGCCTGCTTCTTCCTCTCCCACTCTCCTTGCTTGTGTTCCCTCTCTCGCTGGCTGTCTCTATCTCTGTCGAATAAATAAATAAAATCTTTAAAAAAAAAAAAAAAAGAGTCTCTTAGGGTTGAGCGAGAGGTTGAGCTGCAACCTGCAAGGACTGATGAACAGGATCAGAGAGATGATGTCCATCTCAGCACATTCGGGTGAATCGGTCAAAACAACCAAGGCAAGATGTAAAGCCTCCGCACTGCGGTACTGGTACTCCATAAACCATGACAGAAATCGGCCACAAGCTTGGGGACGGGATGGCGAAACCCTAAACTGACTTAGATGATGTTTCAGCCGCTCCACTCCGTGTAACCAGCGCTCAAAATGGATATTAATTTCAATCAGAGAAAAACGATACAAGTTCTATGTCTCACCCGCATGTGTTTGTGAGCTGTTGCTGCTGCCCTGCCAGCTCAGCTCTTCAGTTCGCGCCTTTATGACCTGTGATTACTTTGGGGCACTATTCCTCGCACCTAACTCTGGATTTAACAGGCATCCACTGCTTTACCACAACTCCAAAGAAACCAAGCAGTACTTGTAGTCTTAAATCTTTGAGTCTGCCTGATAATCTAGGATCCAGAAATGTCCACCTATTCTTTTTTTTTCTTTAAAGATTTTACTTATTTATTTGAGAGAGAGGGAGATGGCATGCGCAAGTGGGGCAGAGAGGCAGAGGGAAAGGGAGAAACAGACTCAGCGCAGAGCAGAGAGCCGGATGCTGGGCTCCATCCAGGACCCTGAGATCATGACCTGAGCTGAAGGCAGCTGCTTAACCAATTAAGCCACTCAGGCACCCCTGTCCACCCATTCTTTACCAGTCTTAAGACTAAGAATGGATTCTAAAGAAAAAAATAGAAAAAAGTGAGCTTTTATGCAACAGCAGAACATCAGAAATTTTGCATATTTCTGCATCATGAAGTTATAGCCATTGTTTGCATTTTAAATGCATAGGAAGGAAATATGCGGGGGTTAAGAAAGTTTTCTGTGATTACAAACATCAAACTTTCAACGGGATGAAGATTTTTGTTTTTTAAGATCGACTTTTGTGGATGGCTATGTGGCACACCAGACTGGAGGGACGTCAATTAAAGCAGCGTTCTGGGAAAGGTGATCTCAACCTACCACACGTAAGGTGGAGTGAGAGCATGCAGCATGCCCACGGCAGGCCCGGGAGGATTGGGATGGTCTTGCTCAAAGCCTCGAGGGTAGACTGGACTGCCAAAAGCCAGCAGATTGTCTAAGGCTGGCGTTAAGGTCAAACATGCACACCAAATCCATGCTTCTAATCCGCACACCAAGTCTAGGGGCCAGGGGGCTAGTTCTACAAGAAGACAAGCAGACCCAGCCAGGAGCTGAGAAAGGAAGAGTGCCAATCAAATTGGATTTGGGCCCAATCTAAAGACTTCGTTTTACCTTAACCACCTCTTTAAAGGTCCCATCTCCAAATATAGTCACATTCTGAAACACTGGGGTTTAGGGCTTCAACATATGGATATTGGGAGGAACACATTTCAGCCCATAACATGGTCCTCTCTAAAATTAGACTACAAGCAATAACAAAAACAGAACAGAAAAAAAAAATCACAGTCTCTTAAGAAACAGATCATCCTATGGTTGATAAAGCGTTTTAGGAAGCCGTACAGAATCTTTTGGATTAATGGTCTCCTATAGAATACATAGAAACATTATATCACACTATTGAACTAGAAAGTCTGCCCAGCCCCTAAGAGTTCTTAGAACCACAAAATGCTGTATATCTTGAAACATCTGTGTCATTTAAAATCATGCTTACTTTGAACACTGTACATTATGGAATTGAGTATGTGCTTTATGATATAAACTCTCCTTAGCTATCTTTTGCCTCTTAGCCTGTTTTACTATTCTTTCACTCATTTTTGCCTTGGGACCCAATTGCCAGGAGTGAACTGCTTTTTTGAAAACATACACTCTCTTCCTGGGGGCTAATAAAGTTTGATAGAAAATGTGCTCTTTCATACTCGCTGTTTGCTCGTCAATTTATGATTTCTTCAAGGCCAAATTCTTGTCACTGACCTCACTCCAGTGAAGGTCAGTCCCAGGGAGAGGTTCCATGTATCCAGAGAGGTCATGACCAGACCGTGGCAGCCACATTCTCTTTTCGACACTTAAAAACAATGTCTTGGTGCCTCAGGGCATCAGTATAGTCAAACCTTTGTTAGAAGGCACATTCATTCTGTATAAAAGCATTCACTGGAGAGTAACACTTCACTTCTCTTTCCTCTAAAGACTTTTTTCCCCACTGCTTCTGATAGAAAAGCAGCTCTAAAAAACGGATTATTTTTTAAATTCTTAATGCTTCGCTCTGTGTTTCATGCTATTAAATGACCATAATTCCATCAGAATGCATATTGATATTGCCTAAAGAATCCATATACTAAAGTCATAATTGTTTAAAATATAAATAGAAGATTTTTACCAGGATCTGACATTCTACATAGTGAAATGGAAATTTAACTTTATAATTCTCTGTGGTCCCTGCGGTTTTAATAAACTACTTGATAATTTAATTTACTTTTCTCATCGTTAACTATGCGTCAGAAAAGTAGACTATGGAGGTATAACATTAATATATTCGGGCATTGCCAACACTGTTGCAAAGGAATGATACTGTACATATTTAAGGCCAGTATCCAAATATTCTGGAAAGCTGAACCACATAAATATAGAACACTTTACACCAGTCACTACATAGTTGGGAAAGTATGCATCAGTTAAACAAAGAAATTAAACACATAGGGCCTGCTACATTTAAATATTTAAGTGCCATATTTTAAACAAATCATATTATTGTAGGCCAGAGGATTTCCAAGGCAAAAAGTAAAGTCTGAAACTTTTATAGAACACCTTTTTTTTTTTCCCCTAAGCTTTTGAACTTCATACAATAATGCTTTTCATTTCTGTACTTTCTCCAAATGTTTTCAACTTCTTAGAGGCTACATTGTTTTGTAAGAATAAACTGTAGGTTTTCCAAAGAGCCTCTCTCTCCCACTCAGCTGCCCTGAGGGAATTAGAGCCTGTGCACACAACTTATTTTCATTTCCCTCACCCAAAAATGATCAAATAAGGACTGTTTCCTCACCAGCAATTCTAGGGCAAGAGGCTCTAACAAGTGCAACCTTTATCACCACAAACATCTCTTCTGTTTCGCACTCTGGCACGTCCAGAGGAAAAGGGTTTTTTACACACACCAGCCGTGTTAGAATCAGGGCTCCAGCGACTGCAAAGACGCACAAGGTGAATACACAGATTTAAGCCGTTGGAAAGTGGATCCGTTGAGCATCCTTGGAACCCTGCCACTGACAAGCCGGAAAGCTCCAGCAACGCTACAGAATCCGCTCAGTGTCTTCAGAACCGGCCCTTGCTTGCCACCGAAATAGACACTTGCTGGCTGCACAGTTCTCAGCATCCTGGTTCAAATAAGGATACTGCATATTACATATTCTTTACTATTTTGGAGTTGCCATGGCAGAGAGGAGAAGAGATATTTTTGTTGATGGAATGTCTCTTAACAGAGCTCCTTATTTTGGCCTTCCTGACTTTCTGACGCAGTTTTCAGATTTACTTAAAAACCTTTCTATGACTTTCTTTAAAAAAAAAATATTTGAAACCATCAACATTCCAGCATCCCAGAAAGAGTAGAAGATATGTGGTTAAACATGCAAATAGGATGATTGGGATTTAAAGATATGGAGTTCAGATGAAAAGAAGGAATAATCTGTCAAAATTTTCATGAGCTCTTTAACTTTCCATCCAAACGCCTGGTCCTTTCTCAGCTTCCGTTTTCCTTTCTCTTTCCATTAACTCTTGTCATCTAGTTATTCATTGCTGCCTTGCCATTTAAAGACAAAACTGGTGTCTCGGATTGGACTAGATTATGCTTTAACTTGAGAATCTTAATGGCTTGAACTAATGAGTCTTATTGTTTTTTCACATGCTGGATATCTTTGCACATCAGTTGGGGGCTTTGCTCTGTGCTCTTCTCCCCTGGGAATCAGGTTTATGTAGTTGCCTCCATCTAGAACAGGACCAGCAGACTATGGCCCATAGACCAAATCCGGCAATTTGGTAAAACACATGAACATGTGAGTTGATAATGAGTTCATAATGATGCTTTTAAAAAGGGTGGGAGAAACAGACAGTAAAGCAGAACTCATTAGATACTGTGGAAATTTGTAAGAGCACCGAATCATTACTCCGTAAATTCATAATAAAAGGGGTGTAATTATGCATTCTATCCTGCCTTTCTTGGATGAATTCTTTTTCAGAGTAACCAAATATCTTTGGTGGATGAAGACAGGTCGTTCTATTCATCAAAAGTACCAGTTGACAAATGCAGATAAAACGAGAGAACTAGAAAATTGCTGTTTACAAATCCTAATGAACTAATTGATTCAGGATACGGTCATCAGTGGAGGTAATAACATTGGATTAATGGCTGATGGAAAACTATGAAATGAAGGGATCAGGCTATCGCCACTTGCACCTATAGGGCAATCTTAGTAATACGGAAGTGAGCTGACCTGGCACAGCACGTCATCTGGTGGGATGTAATAGGAAATACTACATGTGTTGGAAATACACAGAATTGTCTATGGTATTTCTGGCCAAAAGAATTTAAAACTAATTCTAAGCGTCCACATCTAAATTCCATTCTATAGGAAATACTACAGATGGAGGAAACAAGTTAAAGGACATCACAGAAGAACTGTGCCTAATGCAGAATTCCTCAGGACACCTGATCCGGTTTCTTTTAACAAGTCAATAGCATGAAAAACTAAAGGAGAGAAGACCATTCTACACTGGACATAACCTAAGAGATCTAATAACCAAATATAGGGAGAGTAGCTTGCTTGGATCCCAATTCAAATCAACTGCAAAAAAGACATTTTTGGATAATTGGGGAAATTTGACTGTGAACTGAATATTAGATCATAATAAAAATTATTTCTAATTATGTAAGATGTGATCATGGCACAGGGGTAATATGAAAATGTTTTCCCCTTTCGGAGATGCATATTGATATATTTAGGGATTGAAGTGACACGGCTCTGGGACTTGCTTTGAAATACTTCAGCAGAAGTAATTAGAGGATTGATGAAGCAAGTACATCAAAATGTTGTTGTTTGTTAAGGTTGAGTGGTGGATAATTTTTCATAATAAATGTTTAAATAAATGCTTAAAAAGTCAAAGCCAGAGCGCCTGGGTGGCTCAGTCAGTTAAGCGTCTGCCTCCAGCTCAGGTCATGATCCTGGGATTGAGCTTTGGAGCCCCGGGGGCAGCCCCTGCTCAGCTGGGGGTCTTCTTCTCCCTCTCCCTCCACCTCTCCCCCTTGTTTGTGCTCTCTCTCTCTCTCTCTTTCAAATAAATAAATAAAATATTTTTAAAAAGTAAAAAGTCAAAGTTATGATGATCAAAATCCCAGGTGGGTTCTTGATAGTATTTCACAAAAGTCACTTTAGAATTTATATATAAGCTCAAAGGGTGGCATAGAACAAAGACAGTTATAATAATAATAATAGTAATAATAATAAGAAGAAGAAGAATGTCAAAGAGACCTGCCTACAAAATCTAGAGATTTCTTAAAATGCTGTAGTAATAAAGACAGTGAGATACAGGCACAGGGAAAGACAAATACACCAGAGTCAAAGGACTAGATAGGTTCCACGTAAAAATGGATTCTCAATTTATGGCAGAGCAGACTTTACGGAAGGCCGTGAAAAGGGGAACTATTCCATAAATGCCACCAGGACAATTGGTCATCTAGTTATACACAAAATCAAATAAAATCCAGGTTAAAATCTTAAAGGTTGAAGACAAAACTATAAACCTTTTAGAAGACATATGTCACGACAAATAGAACATTGTTTGTTTATCTAAGGAACCCCCAGGTATTTCCAAATTCCTGAAGAAACGGACAGTATTTCCTGGCAATTTTCCTCTTTCTAGGCTTAAGATGTGGTGTTCATCCCTGAGGTCATACTGGGGAACCCCCAGGTCAGTTCTGGAAGGTATCAAGTGGCAAAGAGCAATCCAGTGTCTACAGTAGTATGAATGGCAGAGACATAAAATCTGTTCTTAAGTTCTGAAAAATTTGACAATTACTACAATTTTTATGTCAGAAAATAAAGAAAAATCTCTGATCTTTTCTTTCTTTAAAGTGAAAAGAAAATCTGTAACTATGCATTTAAATGGTCTTTTTAAGAAACAAATTGTCATCTATACTCTTTGCATGTGTTTTTGGCTTTGATTTTAAGAGTCGCACAAACAGTGATGTGTGCTTAAAATTTTTCAGAGGTCAATTTCAATATTGTCTCTTTATGTAGTTATTCCTTTTCTCTCTTGCCTGTCCTGTCCCAATTTCCATTCATTCAGGATTAATACTACCATGATTCAATTCATCAGTCTTTTCTTTTGTGACTAGTGCTTTTCATGTCTTAAGAAATTCTTCCCTATCCCGAGTCAGAAAAACGTTCTATTATATCAGAGGTCAACAGAATTTTTATGTAACAGGCCAGAGAGTAGACATTTTGGGGTTTAGAAACCATACAGTCTCTGTGGCAACTGCTTAATTCTGCCACTGGGACACAAAACAGCCATAGACAATACATAAGGAATGGGCATGGCTATGTTCCAATAACACTTTATTTATGGACACTGAAATTTGAATTTTATATAACTTTCACATGACATAAAATATTATTATTGGTTTTTTTTCAACAATGTAAAAAAGAGAAAGACATTCTTAGCCTGTAGGCACACAAAAACAGGTGGTAGGCCTGATTTGGGTCAAACCATAGAGTTGGAAAGATTGACCATAGAGTTTTACAGAGAGAAGATAAAGGAGCCATCTTCTTTGGCATGGAAAATTATAGGGAGAAGGTGGGGGAGAAGGAGAGGAGAGTGACGCTATCAGATGTGTGTTTCTCAATTTTTCTCTGTTCAAACTCTGGCTCAGTGAATGAAAAGGTGTTGCTATGTAAATGACCTAGGCAGTGGCTATTGCCTCAGATCTCCAATTGAGACTCCATAAAGCAGTCCCTCGAAGCTTCCCCACACCAACAGGGCCCTGAGTCAGCCTGATGGTACACAGAGAAGAAGAATTAGGACTCCTAGCCCAGCCTCATTTCTCCTTGGGAGTAAATAGATAAGTACCATGGAGAACAATAAAACACAGAAGATGGATGAGATGTGTGAAGATGATTGTCATTTGAAATACAATGTCAGAGAATTTTTCACTGGGAAAATTTTGAGTAAAGGAAAAAAAAAAACTGTCAAACATCCCAGGAAGAAAACAAGTGCTTCAGCTCTGAGGTATCTGGCATGTTCCAGGTACAGCAGCATGGCTACTGTACGGGGGCAGAGTGATACTGGGGGAAAGTAGAATGAGATTAGCTGAAGGAGATAGTGGGGGCTTAGATTGTTGTAAGGGGCCTTAGGTCAAAGGAAGAACTTTGAATTCATTCTATAAGAGATGGGAAACCACTGGAAGTTTTTATGCAGAGAAGTACTACAATCTAACTCTTTTTTTACCAGATCACTCCAGCTGCTAGATTGAGAATAGATTCTGAGTGTCAAGGACAAATTCCAGAAGACCATTTTGCGGGTTGCTTCAATAATCCAGGAGAGAGATGATGGTAACTTGGATTGGGGCAGTAATGGTGTGGTAAGAAGTAGTTTAGTTCTAGATATATGTTGAAGGCAGAGGCAATGGGATTTGTTGACAGAATAGATACACATTGTGGAAGAAAGATGGAAGTCAAAGACAAATTCAAAGTTTCGACCAAACTTTGCCATGTAGTGTGCCAGGTAGTGATTCCTTCAATGATCACTGAGACAAGTAGGACTTTTCTACTTGCTGACTTAACCAAATAGCTCTCTATCTGGTGAAGCCCCTGCTTCTGCTGCCCACTTTCTCTGCACAGTGATTCTTCTTTGGGTAGCCATCTTTCTTCTTAACTTCTTCTAATCTGGTTCATTGTAAACATACAAAGGACTAACATTGAACAGAGGACACGAGACAGCCTGCTTTGTGAAATTTTTAAAACGAGATTTTACAGTTCTAAAATGGCAGGCTCTGTTTCAATGGTGGCTCACTATTGTTAGTCTCACTGCCAGTTAGGGAACTTTGTTTGGTTTGTTGCTGGTCTTGGGTTTCTAATTTATTTCTGAATTTGAATCTGGGTTCCACATTACTAAGGATATTATAAAATGAACATGAGAAGTCTGTACTAAAAACTTATGTATGTATTTACATTCATTAAGTATGTAATGTATCTCCACTCCCTTCATCCTCTTATCCTCATTCCTAGCTCTTACTCCTCAAATATTTTACAAGTTAAGTGTGGTAAAATTTAACACCTACCTGTTGGTTCTCAATGGTTCATACACATGTGAATCATTTGGAATGATCAATAGATGCAGATTCTCAGATCTCACTCCTAGAGATTAAAATCCACCAGATTTGTGGTAGACCCCAACCCCCCCAGATGAATCTGCAGCAAGTAGAAACTAGAGCACAATCAGGGAGCCACAGATGTAGGCCGTGCAATTCAAGATGGTGAGGAGCACTACCGGCCCAGGATGACAGAACTGGAAGGAGACATTGAAGAAGGCCAGAGCAGACTCAGAAAAAACGGAGCCTAAGGTATCAGCTCTGCCTACAACGGTTCTACCTAATATTGAATAGGTTTGCTCTCGGTAGTTGGACTGTGTTATGTGGGGACTTTTTGAGTCTGCTTGACCTCTGTACGAAGGTCTAAGAAGCCTACCAATTAATTATCACCAACTATCTAATCTTGGCCAAATTACCTCATCCTCTGGACCTCAGTTTCCTCATCTGTAAACTGAGAAAAAAATGCCCAATGTATTGTTGAATAGGCCATTTAACTGAATTAAATGAAACGATATATATAAAACATTTAGAATTCTACCCAACAGACAGTAAACACTCAATTATGGCTGATTATTATTATTAGAGGGTGTAAGTAATACCCGTATAAGGTATTTAAGTATGAGTAAATAGCTTGGTGCACACACTTACACATATTCATCCAACACTATGTAATTCCATTCTCATCACCAAACACAGCCCTGACATCTCAGGGTCTTTTTATAGATTAAGGAACTTTTTTTTTCAGTGCCCATATTCTCTAGTTTGTATTAATTTTTAAAAATGGATAATTTCTTACAGTTCCATCTGTAATTACAATCTCCCAAAACAAGGAACAAGGTCGACATGGATCTCTTTATATAGTACGTTAGTATGTACCATTTACAATAGGGAACTTCATGAATGCCTTTGATAATCTTCATCTTCTTAAATATTTACAAAATGTGCTGTAATTTGAGTTATTTTAGTAGACTAACAAGCTAATTTGAGCAACTTACAGCAAAGGAGGTCTGACTCTAAATTTCTAACTCATAACCTAATGAGGATAATAAAAAAGGGGACTAAAGCCAAGCAAAAAAACATAATTAAAGATTTGGTCATAGCCTTTAGTGCAGACTTGAAGAATGAGAAGTTTTTGAATGGTGATAAAATGGTGAAGAGTAATGACTTGCTTGAGAGTATTGTTGGTTTTGTACTAAAAGGTCCAAGAGTCACAACCCAATTTATGTTATTTCCAGTGTCCTGAGTGCCTCACAGAATTGGAGGGATAATGGCATCAAAAGGTTGTAGGGATGGGCTTTAGAAGCACATCCCATAAAGCTGAGGAGTGCAGGGGGGAGGAACACTGAAAAGACTCCAGTGAGTGCCTGTGATGGATGAGTGCTGTTGAAAAAACCTGCAGTGGGTTGCTACCCAGTATCACCCCTGCAGAGGTCAAAGGATGGTGCCGAAAGTACAGATCCCTTCAACTATGAGAAATAGTCACCCCCGCTACTCCCATACACTTACGTACACGTGACAGGACTTTGTTGAGTAACGTTGATGTGCGTGAGCCTGATCTGCTCATTTTCCTTCCTCCCATGACAGGTGTGTTTTTCTTCTTCAGCACATCCAGCTCCAGTTCTCAAAATAAACAAGGTGGGTTTATCGGGCCCCTTCATCACCTCTCATCCCCCATCCCTCATCCCCACAAAGCTGGCTCCTGAAGCCTTACTAAGGAGCCCCTAAGAAGCTGCTCTTTGCTATTTAATCAATAGCTACACCTGTGATGCCATGGTTACTACTGAAGTTTTTGTTTGTTTGATTTTTTTGTTCGAGTATAATTAACATACAGTGTTATATTAGTTCAGGTGTACAATGTGACTCAGCAAGTCTATACATTACTCAGTACTCATCACGAGACGTGATACTCTTAATCCCCTTTATCTATTTCACCCATTCCCCCACCTACCTCTTCTCTGACAATCACCAGCTGGTTCTCTATATTTAAAGGTGTTTTTTGTTGGTCCCTCTTTTTCTTTGTTCGTATGTTTTGTTTCTTAAATTCCACATATAAGTGAAATCATATGGTATTTGTCTTTCCCTGACTGACTTATTTCACTTAGCATTATACTCTCTGATCCATCCATGTTGCTGCAAATGACACGATCTCATCCTTTTTATGCCTAGGTAATACTCCGTTTTATATATGCCACAACTTCTTTACCCATTCATTTATCAGTGGGTACACAGGTTGCTTCTATATCTTAGATGTTATAACTAATGTTGCAATAAACATACGGGTGCATATATCTTTTTGAATTTGTGTTTTTTATTTCTTTGGGTAAATACCTGTAGTGGAATTTACCAAATCTATGGTAATTCTATTTTTAATTTTTTGAGGGACCCCCCCCACGCTGTTTTCCACAGCAGCTGCGTCAATTTGCATTCCCACCAACAGTGAATTAGAGTTCCTTCTTCTCCACGTCCTCACAAACACTTCTTGTTTCTTGTGTTATCAATTGTAGCCACTCTGATAGGTGAGAGGTGATAGATCATTGTGGTTTTGATTTGCATTTCCCTGATGATGAGTGATGTTGAGCATCGTTTCATGTATCTGTTGGCCATCTGCATGTCTTCTTTGGGAAAATATCTATTCATGTTCTCTGCCCATTTTTAGTTGAATTATTTGCAAGATTTTTTGATAATGAATTGTATAAGTTCTTTATATATTTTAGATATTAACCCCTTATCAGATACATCATTTGCAAATATCTCCTATTCAGTAGATTGTCTTCTTGCTTTGTTGATGGTTTCCTTCAGTGTGCAAAAGCTTTTTATTTTGGTGTAGTCCCAATAGTTTGTTTTTGCTTTTGTTTCCCTTGCCAAAGGAGACATAACTAGAAAAGCGTTCCTGCAGCTGATGTCAAAGACATTACTGTCTATGTTTTCTTCTAGGAATTTTATGGATTCGGGTTTTATATTTAGGTCTTTAATCCAATATGAGGTGTGTGTGTGTGTGTATGCGTGTGTGTATGGTATAAGAAAGTAGTCCAGTTTCATTATTTTGCATGTAGCTGTCCAGTATTCCCACCACCATTTGTTAAAGAAACTGTCTTTTTACCTCATATGTTCTTGCCTCCTTTGTCACAGATTAACTGACCATAAAAATATGGGTTTATTTCTGGACTCTATTCTGTTTCATTGATCTATGTGCCTATTTTTGTACCAGTACCATACTGGTTTGATAACTGCTTCTTTGTAGTATATTTTGAAATCTGGAATCATGACACCTCCCATTTTGTTTTGGCCATTTGGGATCTTTTGTGGTTCCACACAATTTTAGAGTTATTTGTTCTAGTTCTGTGAAAAATCATGTGGTATTTCTATTTTTGTTTTTTTGAGGCACCTCCATACTGTTTTCCAGAGTGGCTATACGAATTTACATTCCCACCAACAGAGTCCCACCTTCCTTAGCCTGCATCCAGGTACATCATAATTCTAATTTTATTTATTTATTTTATTTGTGCTTATCCTTCTAGGATCTCTCTTTTTCCATACTAAGTATATTAGCTAGCTTCAGGGACACACACACACACATTTTCTTGGGTTATCCTAAAGAGCTATTAACTTCCAGCAAACTTCCTCTCTGTCCACCTATCCCAGCTCCATTTTCAGGGAGGCGAATTTCAAAATCAGAGAAGAGTTCTTTGCCCACACATCACACCTTCACTTTCTTTCTGTAACTAGAAATAGTACCAGATATTTGTGGATTCCTAAAACTCTGAGGAATCCCCACATAGTTCAGTTAGAAATTTAACACCTGCTTCTCTTCCCCCTCCCAACTTCCCTTGAGTCTAGGAAGAGTTCTTCTTGCGTTTACATCTTGCACACTCACACTGAGAAGGGGTACCTTTGGCTTAGTACCTGGTGTAGGACATCAAACGAAGGGATGGTGACAATTGAATTCTGTTATTCTTGCCATTTTCACTCTCTGCGAAAGAAATTTCAAAAGGATCATATTTGCTTGGAAAATGAGAAAAATGATGTCTTGATCTATTGTTACCTTGTTTCTAATAGTTTTTGTAGGGTGAGGACTTCACTGTTAGCACCTGCTGACCTACTTTCTCATGCACGCCAACGTCTGGAGAGCAATATACACAAGTCTCCTTACTTCACCACAAGGAAATCTTGTTTAGAAGTTTGGACGAGTTAGTCAAGCTTTCATTTCTATATCTGCAAAATGGAAATAGTGATTCTTACCTCACAGGGTGTTGTGGAGATTACCAAGTGGATGTGAAATCACTTTGTAAAGTAAACACATTATTAAATATATAAACTCAGGTAATAAAATTTAATTGGATTGGCAGTTCAAAGTCTCCCAGTTGGATGCCCTTGTTTTCTTAGTTAGGTCTCACTGATTACAAGCAACACAAACCACATGAAACTAGCTTAAGAAAAATGGAGAAATGTTTTATAAGAATGCCATAGTGTCAAAAACAAACAAATAAACAAACAAACTAGAGCAGAAAAACGGCCAAGCCTTGGAAGAGACTAATACCAGGAATTGGAATATCCCTAGTATTCTATCTTGTCTCTTTGTTTTATTAGTTCAATTTACCTTATTCTTCCCCAATAATGTCCTTAGGCCCAGGCAAGAGGGACATCTGCCCTAGACTCCGAACTTTAGAAGGCTCCATGCCTGCCCTTCCCTGACTATGACCTCCCCATGAGGCAAGGAGTCTGTGAGGTTAGAAAGATATGCTGCCATGCGTGTAGAGCCTCCCCTGTGCATATGTGGGGGCGGGAAGTATATAGAAACGCTCTCTCTGTACCTTCTGTTCAACATGGCTACAGCTCCTCTAAAACATAAAGTCTATTTTCAATGACAACAACAACAACAAAAGCGGTGCCTTTCCAGAGCCCACATCGTCCCTTCTAGAACATGGTCGGGACACTTGAGGCCCCAGAATTCCCTCCCTCTACCTTCAGTGGGCCTGAGTTTATTTCCAGAACCTGCAGCAACCTCTTTCCTGGGTCTGTCTTCCCAAGGACAGACTGCTCTGCAAGTGTGCCCCTCCAATCCCAAACATGGTCAAGGCAGATGGAGATTAAATGATTTCCTGGAGTGTCTATGTCCATGCAATGTATGGTCACTTGGTGAAAAAGGAGAGGTTACAGACCAACTCTCCCTTCAAAATCAGTTTTCCTTGTAGAATTCTGAGGAGTTTTAGTGTCTTAAAATTCCAAACCTCATCCCCCAGGTTGTTCTAAATTATATTTGTCAAGATAGGAAGATAGAAAATATATTATTTAATAGTTTGTTTCCTTAATTTATGCCTTTCCAATATTCAAATACATTCGTACTCTCGCTCCTAGTGCCATTAATGTTAGGGATAAGCCAGTTCTTTCACAAAGGCAGACTGTAGGCTCCAAGGTAAGAAGCAGAACGCTCAGTCACAAGTGGGGAATAAACTCCAGTCTCTCAGCTCCAACTCCAAATTCCCTGGAGGGAGTCTGCTGGACTCAGCTCAGGTTGGACCCGGGGGGGGGGGGGGTGGAAGAGGGCTGCAGCTCCTTGTCCAATCATTTGAGTACTTTGAAAGTGAGCCTTTCTATAGAAATAAGACCATGAGGGGAAGAGACATCCTTGTAGTAGAATGAGCAATTCCTAGAGAAATTTAGCTGGGTGGATTCCTCACCTAGTATTCAACTTCCCAGGTAAAATAAATTCAAGTTTTACTCCTCTTATTTCAAAAGAAATAATTGGCAGAAAATATGGAAAATCAATATATTCCAGTTGGAAGACAAACTATATTGTGCCTTGTTAGTCCTTTTAACAGTTAGCTTTAATAGGAATAATTAATATGTACTATAGTAGAGAGGACATTTCTGTTAAAGAGAAATTAAAGTTTTATTCAAACGATACTCAATCTGCATCCTCATATATTTTTAAAAGGTGATCAGTGTGCCAATAGAAGCCTAATACTTTTTTCCTTATTAGAATATCAAGCTAAAGGGTTCTAAGGCATTCCTTTGGTTTATTCTTCCCAATCCCCCTTGTTAAAAAAAAAAAATAACAAACCTAATAAGGTGTACAATGTTTCATTAGAAAACACTTGCCAAGCCTTCTAGCTATAGCAGAATGAATGCAGTTCATATTTGGGAGCTCCAGCAGTCCTGTTTGAAAAAATACAAAGGACTGGAAACTAGTATTTGCTTTGGATACATGAAAAGCATCTGCAATAACAATTTTTTCAGCAAGATTATCTCCATGTGATGTATCAAATATGGAAGGAATGAGAAAGTATACTTTCAATCTTTTCTGAAGGAAAAAGGAAAGCTCATCAAAGAAGAAAAAAGACAAGCATACATTGTTTGTTTCTTCGTATGTTTCGTCGCCTCAGATAACCTAATGTTACTGTTTACACTTAAACTGAAAGGCCCATGGTTCTACCCAAACTTGAAGCTTAACTTCCCCTACATTTTATGCAGACAAAACTGCTGATTTTACTTGGCTGCCATAGAGAATATGCAACCATCCAGAAGTCATCAGCAATTCTAAACAAAGGCATGGTTTGCTCAGGAGCAACAGAGGGTCCATATCTCTATATGGGAAGAGCTTATGGGCGGTAACCCAATTACAATGGGGAACAGAGGTGGGGTCTTCAAACATTTTTGCTTGAGTATACAATTAAGAACATTTAAATACTGTGAAGCACCTCCAACATTGTTAGATCTAAATGTAAAAACTTATCTCCATTATAAATTTAATAGCGAAAGATGCAATTCCAACACATTGTATATTTTCACATTTTAAAAAACAAAACGAGTATAACATTCTTTTAAATATGTCAAAAATAATGTAAGTAATATAATGATTTGACACAACCAACATTCATTTAAAAATAAATGTGAACGAGGTCTTCTCTAACAGTTCCTTTTGCTCCTTAAATTCTTGTTTCCTTGTCACTTCCTGGATGGAACTGTATTATGTAATATATTTTGTGTTTTCCATCTCACATCAATCACCTCTTTAATATTTCTTTGCAATAAGACTATGTATATACATTGACATTAAATGGGTTTGTTGGGTTTTTGTTTGTTTGTTTTTTGCCCTAACGTCACAAAGGAAAAGTACAATGACTCTTGACCATGAAGAAATTCTCAGGTAGATGAGCTTTTAGAAAAGATAAATATGAAAGTTTAAGATCTATAAATTGGCCTCTTAATTTTATATGGGCCCCGGTACCCACAGGGAATTCTTGCTGTGCCCTAGGGATTGCACACTTTGGTTCAAAGATCTGTGCACCAGATTAATTTATCTGAGGCTATGTTTACACAGGAAGCACATTCTTCTTACACAGATGGTGTACACGAAGTTTTGCAATAATGCTTTATTGGACATTGAAAAAAATCAACCAGAAAATGTATTATTATTTTTCTTTGGACTTGCTTGAGAGGCATGGTAGAGACTCTTAAGGAACTAAAACCAACTTTTTGCCACTCCTGCTGCTCCCAGCCACCTTTTATCACTATTATAATAGTTCAGCCTACGGAAGCAGCTCATTCCTCCAACCCTTCCTAACCTACTCCATGTTTAATCAACAGAGATTGCTGCTCCAGGTGGAGAGATCTTCTCTTAGGAAAGTTGTGTTGCCTTCTGTTTCTGTAGAGCATTGACTCGATCGAGTCCGAATCCATATCTGTCTTGAAAATTGTGCTGAAAGAAGTAAAGAAACAGCTAATACAGTCCAACATCCTGATTTTTTTTTAAACTTTTCTTTTAGAGCTTTGGTCTCCCTAACCATTTGGTCCACTTTTCAAGTGATTACAGATGACAGCTTTCCAAATATCTTTCCACAGTGTAATATGGCAGCCAACTTCCCAGAATGCAACAAATGTGTTCTTGTACCACTCAGCCAATGTCTACTTTGAGGTAACAAATTTTGCATTTTTTAGGATACAGGTTCTGGGACAATAATAAAACCCAGAATAATTGTGGTTTAAACAAAATAATCTATATTCATGTAGCAATCCAAGTTTTAGCAGAACTGGGCTGATATGGTAGCTCCATGCTATGAGGAACCCAGAACTCAAGTTATCTTGATGCTCTGCTGTCCTAAGTAACTGCTCTCATCAAAGCAATCTCCATGTTATATCCGTATCTCAGACACGGGAGGAGAAAGGCAATGCAGGGAAAGAAATGCCTCCTCCTTGCAGGACTTAGAAGTTGCACACATTACTTATGCTCATATTCATTGGTTTGATCATATGGCCACAGCAAGTGTCAAGAGAGGCTGAGAAATGCAATCATTTGGTAGATGGTCATGTACCCCAGCTAAATATACAGCCCCATGGAAAAAGAGAGGGAACTGGATATGGGATGCCATTAGCAGACTCTGCTACAGTGTCTACCGGAAAGGCTGAGTACATATGTATACAATGCCGAAGGAGTTATTCAGACCACTCCTCTGGGTTGCAATAGCCATAGCTGACACCTGGTCAGGTCATGTGAGATTATCTGATCAATGGTTGTTTTCTGACTCACAGGCTGAGAATTATTCTCAAATAATAATCAAAATGTGTGTGATTTATATCACATCGAAAGAACTGCTGAGAGCAAATAGATCGATATTTTCTCAGAAGAAACATGACTCACTGAAGAGGACACTGAAGAAAATTTTCCTCACGTTAGGGTTGGTTTTTTTTTTTTTTCACTTGAATGTTATATCCAGAAAGAAATTTTCTTTCCCTTCCTCCTTCCTTTTCTCTTTCTTTCCATCTTTTCCTTCTTGGATTCATATTTAATAAGTAACTATAAACTACCTTATATATGCCAGGAACCTTCACACACACACACACACACACACACTATATATATCTATATCTATATCTATATATCTATATATCTATATCTATATCTATATATCTATATATCTCCTGCTTAAGCTACACAACAATCATATGAGGTAGATATTATCCCTAATTTATAAATGAGGGAATTGAGATTGGGGAAGTTTACTGACTACCTCAAGATCGCATCACTAAGTTATATAACTACACTGTGGGAGTGGCTTGTTAGAAAGTTCCAGAAAGCCATATATCTCTGTCCCAGTCTAAAACAGGTGGCATGCTTATGTAACTTTCTGTAAAAGTATCAAACACTGCAATCCAATAGATGAAAGAAACTAATCAGTGTAACTGGTTTGAAGAGCGATTTTAGACCACATGTCAGAGACTGCTTACTGTCACCCAATACAGTTCACTCCTTCTTCCTTAATAACAGAACCTCCAGTTTAGCTGTGCACAAAGCTGGCCAACCTTCCTTGAACCCTAAGTATGTGCAGAGTAAGCAAAATTTTTCTGTACACCATATAGAAAGTTTCCCTGAAGGAAAGAGGCATAGCCTCCTTCTTTCTTTACTAGTTCTGCAGGATGGAATGTAAATATGATGTTGGAACCTGTTATGGGTTAAATTGTGCCTCCTTGCAAACTAAGTTTGTTGAAATCCCAACCTCTAGTACCTGTGAATGAGACCTTATTTGAAAATACGGTCTTTGCACATTTAATCAAATAAAGATAAGGTCATGAGAGTAGGCCTTAATCCAGTGTGACTGCTGTCCTCATAGGAAGAGGAAACTTTGAACATAGACATACAAGAGAAGCCATGTGAAGATACAACGGCAGGCAGAGAGGGAAGGCAATGTAGAGACATCCAGGGAGAAGATGCCCACATGATGACAGAGGCAGAGACCAGAGCAATGCATCTACAAGCCAAGGAACACCAAAGAACACCAGCAAACAGTGGAAGCTAGAAGAGGCAACAAGGATTCTCTCCTACATCTTTTAGAGACAGTATGACTATACTTCTTAATTTCAGACTTCTAGCCTCTAGAACTGCAGTCAGTTCCCATTGTTGTAAGCCAGTTCATTGTCCTTTGTTTCAGCAGCCCTAGGAAGCTAATACAGGTCCCAAGCGGTCATCTTGATCAGGAGATGGCTTGCTATGAATGTCAGAAGAGCAAGACAGAAGGAACCTGGGGACTTGATGACTTTGTAGAATAGAGCTCTGAACTACCTGTCTGTGGAGTTTTACAAGATAAAGAAACAAATTTTAATCTTGAAGCAACTGTTGTTTTGGGATTTTCATTACTTAGGGATGAACCTAATTCTGATATGAGCCACATACCTCTCTTTCTAAGAGGTACTACAAGTGGCTGTGGTGTCTAATACTAGCCTTTGCTGAATGTTCCGGTTCTCCACCATTTTCTCAGTGGAAATGGTTAGGAGTGTGATAAAGCTAATTATAGATTCTAGTTTTACTAAGGAAGATGGTGAAATTAAGGTGGTTCTTTAGAATTGCTAAGAAGCAAATGGCTCCAGGGTTGTAATCATGGGTTATTTGGATTAAATATAATAGTAGCATAGCACAGTGGGTAAAAGAACAGACTGTGGCCTCAGTAGTCTTGGAATCCAACTCCAACTCCTACATCTTACTAGCTAGCCAAATGTCTTTAAGTAACTTATTTCACATGTCTACTTCTCGGGTTTCTCATCTGTACTATAGATAAAAGAGACATGTTAATGGTTGGCTTAACTCATGAAAGCATGAGTGAGAAAATAAGAATGACCTTACAGGATGGTCAACTAATCTTCGACAAAGCAGGAAAAAACATCCAGTGGAAAAAAGACAGTCTCTTCAATAAATGGCACTGGGAAAATTGGACAGCTACATGCAAAAGAATGAAACTTGACCACTCTCTCACACCATACACAAAGATATACTCCAAATGGATGAAAGACCTCAATGTGAGACAGGAATCCATCAAAATCATAGAGGAGAACATAGGCTGTAACCTCTTTGACATCGGCCACAGCAACTTCTTTCATGACATATCTCCAAAGGCAAGAGAAACAAAAGAAAAAAATGAACTTGTGGGACTTCATCAAGATAAAAAGCTTCTGCACAGCAAAGGAAACAGTCATCAAAACAAAGAGGCAACCCACAGAATGGGAGAAGATATTTGAAAATGAAACTACAGATGAAAGGCTGGTATCCAAGATCTATAAGGAACTTCTCAAACTCAATACACGAGAAACAAATAAATCAAAAAATGGGCAGAAGATATGAACACACACTTTTCCAATGAAGACATACAAATGGCTAACAGACACGTGAAAAAATGTTCAAAATCATTAGCCATCAGGGAAATTCAAATGAAAACCACATTGAGATACCACCTTATGCCAGTTAGAATGGCAAAAATTGACAAGACAAGAAACAACAAATGTTGGAGAGGATGTGGAGAAAGGTGATCCCTCCTACATTGTTGGTGGGAATGCAAGTTGGTACAGCCACTCTGGAAAACAGTGTGGAGGTCCCTTAAAAAGTTAAAAATTGAGCTACCCTATGATCCAGCAATTGCACTACTGGGTATTTACCCCAAAGATACAGACATAGTGAAGAGAAGGGCCATATGCACCCCAATGTTCATAGCAGCATTGTCTACAATAGCTAAATTGTGGAAGGAGCCGAGATGCCCTTCAACAGCTGACTGGATAAAGAAGATGTGGTCCATGTATACAATGGAATATTACTCAGCCATCAGAAAGAATGATTACCCAACATTTGCAGCAACATGGATGGGACTGGAGGAGATTATGCTAAGTGAAATAAGTCAAGCAGAGAAAGACAAATATCGTATGATTTCACTCATTTATGGAACATAAATAACAGGGAGATCGGTAGAAGGAAGAGAAGAATGAAGTAGGGGTAAACAGAAGGGGGAATGAACCATGAGAGACTATGGACTCTGGGGGTGGGGGATTGGGATAGGCCAGTGATGGGTATTAAGGAGGGCACGTATTGCATGGAGCACTGGGTGTTATATGCAAACAATGAATCATGGAACACTACATCAAAAACTAATGAGGTACTGCATGGTGACTAACATAACATAATAAAAAATTTTTTTAAAGAAAGGATGGTTTAGATTAAATGAGAAAAACACACAAAAGGCTTAACACAGTTGAAGACACATGGTAAGTTCCTTCCCACCGCAAGGTTTTTGCACATGTAGTTCTATTTCCATGAATGTTTTCTTACTGTCATTAAATTCCAGTAAAAATACACTCTTCGTCTGAGGAATTCATATTCATGCATTAGCCTCAGTGCAGAGTTCTTCTCTTCAGAAATCCCAACTTGGTCCCCTCTGCAACTAAGTCACACATAATTTTATGATTTTTAATCAAAGCTCTTAGTAAAATTTGATCTAGGATAATCATTTGTGTTATTAGTTGATTGATTTCTGTCTTCCCTTGTAGACTGACACTACCCAAAATAGGAGCTATTGGCCAGTGCTGGTTTGCAAACTATCGACTACTCGTTCTCTAAGAGATAAATACAGAAACGAGGATTAAGTGTTTAGAAACTTTTATAGCAATTTGATATAGTAATTAGGGCTTATATTTTTCATGTTTGATTTTTTGTTGTTTTCCTAGTAATTCATTTTTATTATCACTTACAAAAGTATCTGTCTACATTGATTTTTTTATTTCTTTCTTTTTTTATATAATTTTTATTTTGTTATATTAGTGTCTACATTGATTTTTTAAAAATTGTTTAATTGACCTTACAGAAAATAACTAACAAAATGGTAATTATAAAGCCTTCCCTATCAAAAATTACTTCAAACGTAAATGGACAAAGTCTCCAATCAAAAGACATAATGTGGCTAAATGGATTAAAAACTAAGACCCAACTCTATGCTGTCTACAAAAAAGTCATTTTAGACAGCAGCTCTTATTGCCCACAGGTCCTGTCCCACTGGTTTAATAAAACCACCTTCTTACACCAAAAAAAAAAAAAAAAAAAAAAGTCATTTTAGACTTAAGAACACATATGAACTGAAAATGAAAAGATAGGAAAGCAGGTATAAACAGTAAACCAAAAAAGAAGCATGGGTGGCAATACTATGTCAGACCAGTTAGACTTTAAGTGAAAAAAGTCACAAGAGACAAAGAAGGGCATTATATAATGATAAAAGGAAGATACAATAATTCGAAATATATATGTGCCCAATGTCAGAGCACCTAAATATATTTAGCAAACATTAACAAAACCGAAGGGAGAAATAAGCAGAAATTCAACAATGGCAGAGACTTCAATTCTTCATTTTCAATGATGGACAAGAACATCTTCACATAAGATCAATAAAGAAATAAAAGCCTTGAATAACACTATAGAGCAAGGGGACCTAACACATGTACAGAACATTCCACCCAACAACAATAGGATACACATTCTTCTCAAGCACACACAGATCTCTGTCCAGGTGAGATATAGGTCAAAAATCAAGTCTTAACAAATTTAAATCATACCATGTATCTTTTCTGACCATAATGAAATGAAACTGGAAATCAATAGAAGGAAAATTGGAAAATTCACACATGTAAAAATTAAACAACATACCCTTGAACAACCACTGGTTCAAAGAAGAAATCAAAAAGGAAATTCCTGAGACAAACAAAAACAAAATACAACATACCAAATTTATGGGATGCCACAAAAACATCACTAAAAAAGAAGTTCATAGAGATACATGCCTACATTAAAAAAGAAAGAAGATCTCAAATAAACAACCTACCTTTACACCTCAAGGAACTGGAAAAAGAAGAATAAACTAAGCCCAAAGTTAGCAGAAGGGAGGAAACAGCAAAGATAAGAGCAGAAATAAACAAAATTGAAAATTAAAGAAAATCAACAGAACTAAGAGTTGGGTTTTTTTTTTCTGAAAAGATAAAATGGACACACACTTGGCTAGACTAAGAAAAAAAGAGAGAAGCTCAAATAAATAAAATCAGAAATGAAAGAAGAGATGTTGCAACTGATGCCACAGAAGGATCAAAAGAGACTACTATGCACAACTATATGCCAACAAATTGGACAACCTAGAAGAATGGATAAATTCCTAGAAACATACAACCTACCATGACTAAATATGAAGAAATAGAAGGTATAGACATATAACCAGTAGAGACTGAATCAGAACAGGCCCAACAGAAATGGCCTCACTGATGAATTCTACCAAACATTTAAAGAATTAATGTCAATGCTCTTCCAAAAAAATTAATGTCAATGCCCTTCCAAACTCATTTCAAGAGGCCACCATTGCCTTTCTACCAAAGCCAGATAAAACATCACAAGAAAAGAAAACTACATGCCAAAATCCCTGATAAATACAGATGAAAAAAGTCTTAATAAAATGCTAGTAAATCAAATCCAGCAGCATATTAAAATGATTATACACCGTGACCAAGTGGGATGACTTATCCCTGGAATACAAGCATGTTTCGACATACAAAAGTCAATTAATGTGATACACAACATTAATTGAATGAAGAGTAAGAATCATATGATCATCTCAAAAGATGCAGAAAAAACATTTGAAAAAATCTAACAATACTTTATAATACAAACTCTCAACATACTAGGTATAGAAGGAATATACCTTAACGTAATAATGGCCATATATAACAAGCCCACAGCTGACATCATACTCAATGCCGAAAAATTAAAAGCTTTTCCTTTAAGATCATGAACAAGGCAAGGAAGACCCATGCTCACCACTTCTACTTTCCATAGTACTGAAAATCTTAGCCAAAGAAATTAAGCAAGAAATGGAAATCAAAGGCATCTAATATGGAAGGGAATAAGGAAAATTGTCCCTGCCCACAAGCAACATGATCTTACATATAGAAAACCTTCAAGGCTCTATCAAAAAGAAAAAAAACTAGGGGCGCTGGGGTGGCGCAGTCGTTAAGCATCTGCCTTCGGCTCAGGGCGTGATCCTGGCGTGTGGGGATCGATCCCCACATCAGGCTCCTCCACTAGGAGCCTGCTTCTTCCTCTCCCACTCCCCCTGCTTGTGTTCCCTCTCTTGCTAGCTGTCTCTCTCTGTCTAATAAATAAGTAAATAAATTAATCTTTAAAAAAAAAGAAAAAATATATTAGAACTGATAAATTCGGTAAATTTGCAGGATACAAAATCAACATACAAAAATCAGTTGTGTTCCTGGGGCGCCTGGGTGGCACAGCGGTTAAGCGTCTGCCTTCGGCTCAGGGCGTGATCCCGGCGTTATGGGATCGAGCCCCACATCAGGCTCCTCTGCTATGAGCCTGCTTCTTCCTCTCCCACTCCCCCTGCTTGTGTTCCCTCTCTTGCTGGCTGTCTCTCTCTGTCTAATAAATAAATAAATCTTTAAAAAAAAATCAGTTGTGTTTCTATATACTACCAATGAACTTTCCAAAAATAATCCTATTTATAATAGCACCAAAAAGAATTTTAAAAATTATTAGGAGTAAACTTAACCTTTCGAGGTAAAAGGCTTTTATACTGAAAGCTACAAAACATTGTTGAAAGGCATTAAATAAGACATAGCATATAGATTTAGACAGAAAGACATCCTGTGCTCACTGATTGGAAGAATTAATAGTGTTAAATGTCCATTGTACCCAAAGTGGTCTACAGATTCAGTGCACTCTCTAACATGGAATCTACAAGGGGCACGTGATGAATGGCTGAGCTGAGGTGGAAGAGCATGAGTGACAGGTGGCAACGACCCAGAGGGCAACAGTTTCCAGGACTGAGTGTCCCAGGCACATTAGCCTGGAAGGAATGATTGTTGGATATATCCGAGCTACTTTCCTCTTTAAAAACCTCTGATGATACTGCGAGAGTTTAAGGGGACCATGATCTCCATTTCAAAGCAGCTCTAGGACCACTGAGTAGACACCATGAGCAAAAGTCACCCTCTCGAGTTGAAACAATTTAAGGATAAGAAGGCATCATTGAAATTGAACAGTAGCAGACATGTCCAAGGAATATCGAGGGGATTTGATCTTTTTATGGTCTTGTGATAGATGAATGTTTGGCGATCATCACAACTTGGGGCGACTGAGCAGCACTGAAATGGTAGTAATACAAGGAAGCAGTGTCATCACGTTAGAAACCTTGGAGAGAGTAGAAATAATGGCTGTGTTCACCAAAGAAATCAATCATTTCTGCATGTCCCCTCTCCAAATGGCCTGTTTCACCAAGATGTAGAAATTCAATTGTAAACACTTGTCATATTAAATTTTTAATTTTTTTTTTTTTTTTTGAGAGAGAGAGCATGAGCAGGGGTGGGAGAGATGCAGAGGGAGAGGGAGTGAGAGACTCTTAAGCAGGCTCCATGCTCAGTGGGGTTTCTGAGCCCAACTCAGGGCTCCATCTCCCCACCCTGAGATCGTGACCTAAGCCCAAATCAAGAATCAGATGACTTAACCTACTGCACCACTCAGGCACCCCTGTCATATTAAATTTTTTATTAAAATTGAAACACCCAAAACTCTGCTAACATCAGGTCCAAAATTCTCTGACTGACAAAAAATTCTCCATCATTTGGTCCCAATCCACCTTTCTCATCACTTCACGCACGCAACCCTTTTCCAGTATGTATCATACTAGAGTCACACTAGGCCATTCATGGATTCCCTCAGCACGCCGGCACTTTAACAACTCCATGCCTTTGCTCTAGCTATTCTCTGCCTGCAATGCCTGTCTTTTCCTCTCCATCCAGCAAATTCTTATCCCCATTTGAAAAGTACTTATTCCCATTTGTGAAGCCTTCATGGCTCACTTACTTGCAGTGTGAAGACTTCACGGCTCACTTACCGAGATAGTTTGTCTCTCATTCCCCTGCTCTGCATTGCATTATATTCCAATTATTTGTTTGCATGTCTGCCTTTGTGCTGAGACAGGGAGCTCCTTGAAAGCTAGTTTTAATATTCTGGTGCTTAAGCAGAATTGGCAAAAAGGCAAATAACACGTGATGCTACATTTAAAGCCATTATAGCAGTATTTTGTCCTGCATTCTCTCTTGCTGTGCCATTTTTTTTCCTGCACTTATCCCTTTCCAGCTGAATCTTTCATTTTGCTACTCTCAGACCCAAACACAGGAGAAAACATCTCTCTATGCAAGGTTGATAAGCTTATCTGTAAGAAGGGCCAAATAAATGTTTCAGCTGTGTTTTTAAATTATTGAATACCCGCACCACAAAAATCCAAAAAGAGAACTTTTCAATCCCAGGACCATTTTCAGGGAAATGTAACTAGCATGTTTTAACTGACGTTTAACTTACCAACAGAATGTACTTTTAGGGGATACCTGGGTGGCTCAGTCAGCTAAGCAGCTGCCTTCAGCTCGGGTCATGATCCCGGGGTCCTGGGATCAAGTCCCATATGGGTCTCCTTGTTCAGAGGGGACCCTGCTTCTCCTTCTGCCTGCAGCTTCCCCTGCTTGTGTGCTTGCTCATTCTCTCTCCCTCTCTCTGACAAATAAATAAATAAAGTCTTTTAAAAAATGTACTTTTAGTTGTTATGTTCCAAATGGGATGTACTTCCTTAAGAAGAGGAGCGTTCTATTTTCTATTATCAGGGTGTTGTTTTGCCAACTGAAACTTGAAACAATAATAATAATAATAATAATAATAATAATAATAATAATAATTAATAATAATAAAACTGAATTTCTAGTTTCTTCAAAATAAGTTTTTGAACGAACATAAGGGAGTTCAGGATCTCTGGTTTCGTACCATCAAGGGACTACAGTGGAACCCAGCCTCTTCTTTTTTTCTTTCTCTTTCTCTCCACCTTCCTCCTTCCATTCCCTTTCTTTCTTCCTCCCCTTCTTCCTTTCTTTCTTTCTTCCTCTTTCTTTCTTTTTCTTTCTTTCTTTCCCTCTTACTTGTGTCACGTAACCATTGTGTTATTGTGTTGTGTCATGAAACAGTTTAATATAATAATAATATAATGTTTTAATTTATCATAATAAAAAATATTTTTAAACTATTTGAGGTAACATTGAACACACTCAAAAGTTGTAGAACCAAAATGAAACAGTTTGAATGTTGCAGTTACATAAACATCCTTCTGAACCTGACCTTTTGATATTTTATTTCATAATAAATCTTGAAATAGACTCATTCTTCCCAACTTTTTTCTCACATAGAACAGTTACTAAGGTACAAGTTTTCCTTTTGTGAGTCTGACCCCCTAAACAAAATGACAACTGTGATAAGTGATACTAATTTTCAAATGGACATGTTATTCAACAGTTTCCTAAGCAAGAGACTATGTTGGACACAGGGAAAGATACCA
This sequence comes from Ursus americanus, assembly GCF_024610735.1. Lineage (NCBI taxonomy): Eukaryota > Metazoa > Chordata > Mammalia > Carnivora > Ursidae > Ursus > Ursus americanus. The sequence goes on from NC_142143.1 coordinate 37,211,353, forward strand.
AAAAGTTAGTTTCATGTATCTTGCGAATCCAACAGATAAGATCAAGTTAACAGAAGGGAAATAAAGGAGAAGCTCAGCTCTGATAACAGGCTCATTCATGGGAGTGAAGCAGACATTGGAAACAGATTCTGAGAGAAAGCCCTGTGAGAAGACAACACCGGTATCTGAAACAATGCAACAAACAGTAGGGGGTAGCCTGGGCAGGTAGTCCAGCAGGTGGCCTTTACACAGAAGTAGGAGCCCTCCGAACCATGACATGCTTAATGAGTGCAGACCAGTCCTCCAGGAGCTTAAAGGAAAGCTAAGAGAGCTAGTTAAGTCAAATCAGCAGTAGACAGAATTGATGCAGTCACAAGCTAAGTCTCCAGGACCAAGCAAGAGCGAGGCAAAGTATCAGCTATTCAGGGACAAATTACATACAGTGACGCAGGCCCCAGGTTTTAAGGTGGGTGGCCCATTATTAGAACTGAGGCACAATGTCAGAAACCAATTTGGAGAAAAATCATGACATTGCCTTGCAGAATTCTTTAGATTACTGTTACATCTCCATATTGGTCCTGAAGGTTAGGGTGAGGTTGCATATGCTTTGGGGTTCAAGTGCAATCAGCAGTAGGGAGGAAAGTACAGCAAAACACAGCAAACAGGGCTGGGAATTGGTCCCTGACCTCATGACTTACACTGCAAGAACTAAGAAGGGGACAGGGAAGATGGTACCCAAGAGGAAGCATGAGTTACTGTTTTACCAGAGGGAGAGTTCATAGATACTGAGTCGGCAAAACAAGAGTTGTTCCCCCTACTGTGAATTTCCACATAGCGATGCTGTCTAATGAAAAAAGAGTAGGAAAACTGTGGTACATATTCTGAAAGATTTCGACTATGGATCAATCCAAAACCAGTAACTTCTGTGGAATTCCTATGACTTTCATGTGTTGGAAGGATTAAAGCCTTTACAGTTTGCTGCAAGTTCTAGGAGAACTTTGGACTGATGACTGAACCTCACATGTAAATGAAGTATTGAACTTTGCTCTCTCTTAATTTCCTTCTCTCCGGCTATTGAAACCTAGAGTTATATAGCTATAAGCAGATACTTAACAGCTCATGGTATACAGCAAGTGCTTCAAGAACTTGTGACTATTCCTTCCGGTACTGTAAGGTCAATCCAGCTAATTAGCGACACCAAGAATAAAGAGATAAGGAGATAACAAATGGAACCCAGGGTCATTGCCTATCTAGCTGAGGAGTAGAAATGGGTTGATTCAATGATAGCAACCACCAAAGCACCTGGGAATATGATCCCCAAATAATCCCCAGCTTCCTTTTATAGCAATTATGGGTTTTCATCATTAGTCAATGGTATTTTTTTCAAAATCCTGCCTTCTTTTCTAATTGTGAGTTGAGACCCATAAGTGGGTTATAAAATAATTTCAGTGGGTTGGGACTAGAGTTTTTAATTATATAGAAAAGAATAAAAAATACTGACGTATAGAGAAGATAAGCAAAGAGAAGAAAAAACTTTTAGTTATGTGTGCACACACGCGTGTGTGTGTATGTGTGTGGGTGTGCTGAGTCCCAATATAAAATACATTTCTGTCTGTGGCTTACCATTTAAAAAATTGGTACAAACATAGGCCTAGATATGGATATAAATGTGGAGATAGAGATATATGTATTAAAAAAAAGCTGGCAAAGTCTCTCCAAAAAAACCCAATAGAGACACTCCCCACTGTAATATTCATGGGCATTTACAAAAATACAACCATAATAAAATGGTTGGCTTTAGCAAAACCAAGTATAACTAGAAGTTAAAACAGAAAGAACAGGTTACTTAAGTTTGGACAGCAAACTTCAAACTTAAGCTTAACTACTCCAAACTTAATTCTCTCATGTTAAAAAAAAAAAAAAGTTGGGGGGGGCAGTGATTTAAAGAACATCTAGGCTCAGAATTCCTGTCTATTCTATTCCATTCTTGTGTTCTACCTACCCGCAATCTGAGTGTTGTCATTCACTTTCAACCAATACTAATATGGAATGTTTTTCACACATTTATCTCATCTTTCTTATTTTAATAAAACTTCATTTTTCCACTATAGAATGAATTCCATTCAACAAAGAAAATGTAGAAGGAAAATCACTCTTACGCCTAACGTTTAAAGCAAATAGTGAAGATTTTTGTGAGCAGTGTAGATTATCCAATACTTTCAGAGAGTTTTACATTAAACTACAAGAACAAGTTTAGAGATCACATCATATAGGGTCTTCTGTTGGACTTATTTTAGATATTTGAGCTGTGCAGACTTATGCAAATGTACGTCCTGAGAAAACGAAGAGCAAGTCAGTATAACACTGCAGTGTCAGCCTTTACACTGGCAGAAATACCCACTGATATTTTGGAGTGAGGGTGAACACTGGAATTCCTTTTAAACAGAGTGCCAGCTGCATAATTCTCTGATCTCACACCCACTTGTGTTGATCTTCCTTTTTCTCTGCCCAGGCACAGAGTGGAAACAGATCAGAACAGAATTCTTACAGGGAGGCTGTTTGACCCTCCACTCCCATTCTGCTCTGACTCCAGTTCAAAGATAGAAATGAAATCCAAGCAGGGTGTGGTTACACTGTGGGATGTGAGTTTGGCCAGAGCCCGAGCATTGTTATCTCATCTGTTTTACCCAATCCCTGAGCTTTCAAAGTCCTATCTCTGATTCATTCTTTCTCAACCCTCTGAACCTTGAACAGAAAAAGCTGGCATTTTAGAACCGGATCAGAGTGACAAGTATCACCGAAATCCGGAGGCCTTACTGTGGTCCATAAGATGCTTCATCATCAGACCTCTATCTGCCTGTGACCCCCTTTCCTGCAACCCTACCCCACATTGCACTGCCCTCCTTTCAGGTCTCCGGCACTCTCAGAATGTTCCTGCTGCACATGCGGTTCCCTCTGTCTGCAAAGCTTATCCTTAGGTTTCTGCATGGCCTAATTCAGATCACTGCTCTACTTCTGGAACTCCAACTTTCCTGGTCCCTTCACTCTGTATCCCATATAACTTCTCTATTTTTCCTCATAGCGCTCAAGTGCTTAGTGCGATTTCTTCTGCTACAAACATGGCTAAGAATCTTGCCTCTGCCCTTGCTCTGATCCTTAACAAATCACATACTCATACCTCTTGTTCTCCATTCCCTTATTGGTAAAAATGAATTATTGCATAGCTCAAATGGAATGACATGTAAAAGCTCTGAACTCAATGCCTCCACATTAGAATGCAAGTTTCATAATGACAAGGATTTGTAGGACTAAAGCTGTACTTCAACCTCCAAAACAGTACCAAGAATTGCTTTAAGAAATATATTTCGAAAGAAGGAAAGGAGAGAGGGAGGAAAGGAGAGGAGAGACAAGGAGGGAAGAAAGGAAAGAGAGGGGACAATTATGTGCTCAGTCAGTTTTAATTTCTGATCATTGTTATTTACTTTTTTCCATAAAGTGGCTCTGAAATACTTCTATGAAAGAATACATGTACGATAAACGAATATACACCTATTTTCCTAATGCATAAGAGGTCCCACCTTCCTTCTTACTATCTGACTCCTTAAAGTTGTTCAATCCTTATTTTTTAAGGTACCTGAAAATCAGCAAATAAAGTAAAACATGAGAAGTAACATACCGAAGCTAGGATAGTCGTGCTCTAGGTCAGAAAGGTAATAGTTGAGACCCAGAGTCTAGCAAGACCTACCAGGGTAGGGCAGCCCATATGGCTGAGGGCTCATAACTATGAAGTTCTCCGGACAAGAGACTGAATTCTTTGCACGTCCACTGGTACACACTCTGGGAAACCTCACAAACGAAGCCCAGAATCAAAGGTATCTGTCAACAGAAGTCCTGGAGGAAGTCCAGGCAAGCACAAAATCAATGTCAGGGCACTCTAACAGTGGTCCTTTGGTCAACCATGAGCTTCATGGGGGCAGCGACTGTCTCTGATTATTCTCTTCCATACCCACAATGCCTCGCTAACTCCTGACATGTTGTGCATCCTCAATGAGTAGGTGTTCAGTGAATCAATTATGAATAAATTAAGGTCTCTTTTTAGTTGAAGGTAAAAAGCCCCAACACAAATACTCTTAAATAAAAAATAAAAATAAAAATAAATAAAAAACCCTGAGGAGCCCAGGTTTTGATCTGACTTCAGAAGCAGCTGATGCAAGATCCAAATACTATCATCAGGAAGTGTGATCTCTCTTGTCTTTCCATTCTCAGACCACCAGCACTTCCCAGGGCCACATGCTCTTTAGTCTCATCCTGCAGGAGAAGCGAGAAGTCTTTCACATGCATGAATTGGGGGTGGGGGGAGCATACAGCATTGCCTCTGTTGGAACACACACCACTATTGAGCCAATCACTGGAGTTAAGGAAATGCAAAGTGCTGAATACATGAAGCCTCCTTAGGAAGAGCATAGGGTCATCTTCACAGTGGCCACCTGTGATGACAGAGTTGGAGAGGATTCTCCAAAGGGAAATCTGGTTGAGGTTGTTTCTCAGAACGAGTGTGAGTGAGTGTTGGGCTCCATACACAACAAATGTTCACCCTGAAGCAGCAGGCCCAGGCATGAATGGGCCACCTTGAATCAAGGTAGTCTTGCAGCAGGGACCCAAACATGAGGTCTAGACAGGGCTCCAATCCCTGGGAGCCCTGATGGGAGTAAAGCAATGCTGGTGGACTACAAGTACATAACCACAGAAGTGGGACTCAATCATGAGCCAGCATGATTAGGAACTGCTACTAAAACTAATGAGAAGGGCAAGACTGTGGGTGAAATCAAAAGGAGACCAGGCTCAAGGCTGGTTAAATATTAGGCTCTCAAAGACTTCCTTCAAATGAGATCATGGTTGGCTTTGGTGCAGCCAAGGAGATGGTAGCATTCAGTGATGACTTATAGGATGTAGGAGTATTTAAGAAGTTAGTTGTATAAAGATCAGGATGATAATAAGGTTCAGAGTATCACCATGGGGACCCATTTATTATCCTCTTACTCAACTAAGGCTTAAATATCTCCTCCAGTACTGGCACTTTACCTTTAGGCATGTTTCAGGCTCTTATATTAAACTGTATGTTGGACATTATCTACAAAGATGTGCCACAGGTACCCCAACTTCAAATTCCTACTTTATCTCCCACCTCTCCTTGCCCCAACCAGTACACTCCAAATCTGACTCTTCACCTATATTGCCAGTCTCAATTAACAGCACCTTCATCTAAGCCAGAAATCTACCCGTAATCTACCTCTATCTATCTATCTATCTATCTATCTATCTATCTATCTATCTATCTATCTATCATCTATCTATCTATCATCTATCTTCGTCTATATCTTTACCTCTATTTCTCCTCTTGTCTAATCAATCATTAAATCCTGCCTCTTGTATTTCCTACTTATTGTCTAACTCTATCCCCTTCCCCTAGCCTAAAAACTGTTGCCCTAATTCAGGCCCATCTTTTGTGAAAAGTATTTCAGTTGCTCCCTTGCTGGATTCCCTACCTTGAGATACACATTTCTGAAAACGATAGTCCACATTTCCTCTGTGTTCCCATAGCATTCTGTGCCTGCTTCCAATTTAATGTTTATAATACCCTATTGTGGTTATGGGTTTATGTGTCTGTCACCCTGACTAGACACTGAATTTCTCAAGCATGAGAGTTCATCTTTGAATCCTCATGGTGTCTACAGAAGTAGACCAGATCATAGAGTATTTATAACCTGAAAGACAAGACTGGATCAATAGATACTTCCAACTCTCTGCTAATCACATGACCACACACAAAAGATCGACAGTGGCTTGTCTTAGGACCATTGTGTAAATAATTCTCCTTGGCATTTGCAGTGCAATCAACCAGACTTTTTTAGAATTGGTAGACAAAATTCTACTTTATTGGAATCTTTTGCTTCGATGACATGATTTACTTTCACCAGCAATTTGCAGATGCAATGGCCTGTGGTTCTGTAACATGCATATTATATCTTTGGATATGAAAGAAAACATTCCAACCTTGGGCTGTCTCCCTCAATTATAATTATAGATAGCCTACTTTTCACCATGATTCTGGATAAGATACAGAGTGTCTTCCTGCACCAATTTGAAAACTCTACTATAATTGTCTAACCTCATCTAAATAATCAATCTAAAACTCCAAGTAGACATAGGGACATAAAAATCTTACCATGAATAGACAATGAAATTTCTTCTGAATTTATCAATTAATAGGCTGAATTATGTGTAATCATTTTGGCTGATGCTTTGATTATGTAAGATAGTGAAATTTTTAAACATGTTTCTAGGTTACCACATGTGTTTATCTTTGTTTTGATTGTGATATGTAACCTGACTTAACTCTTCAGACAAGAGACATTACATAATATGTTTATATGTATATGCTTTATAGTAAAATTGTTTAGATGAATCTATGATAGGCTTTGATTCTAATAATGAGACTTTTTTGAGTGCCTTCTTCTTACTCTTCCCTGCAATAAAGTTCAATTGAAAATTTAAAAATTTGATCATTTTTTAAAGATTTTATTTATTTATTTGAGAGAGAGCACAAGCAGGGGGAGGGAGAGACGGAGAGAGAAAAGTAGACTCCCTGCTGGGCAGGGAGCCTGATGTGGGACTCTATCCCAGGACCCTGGGATCATGACCTGAGATGAAGGCAGATGCTTAACCGACTGAGCCACCCAGTGCCCCAGAATTTTATCATTTTTAAGGATTAAAGGTACTTATTGATATTTATACATTCTTAGATACCATGACCAAGTTCCCTTCTTTTAGAAAAATAAGTGTCATATTAGAAAACATTCATCTTGTAACTCCGATGAATAACTTAGAAGTAATACCGATGAATTTGCTCAAGACACAGCCTCCGTGCTGTGTGATGGAAAGGCTATAGGTGACAAATGCTTGCAGAAACAAGTGATCTAAAGTTTAGGCAAAGAGTCAAAGAAAAAAAAAAGCACAAACTAGAGATAATGTTATTTTCAAAGGTAACTAAATATGCAAAATCCATTGTCAAGTCGTTCCAAAAGATTTAAAGCTTGGGTCTTCGAAACTAATACAAAGCTTTGTGTTTACTTAATAAACACCCATTAGGTTAATGATTTATGATTTAAAATAAGTAAAATGCTTACTTTAAAAATGCACAACCTCTAACATATTTAATAAGCACCTGAGATGATGACAATTCTAAACTATACATACTCAATAATGAGAAAACTCACTATTCTCTTCTTCTCCTCAACATGCATCTTTTTAATTTATAAAACAAACTCATTCATTCATGCCAAGGACTGCCTGCTTCTATTAATGATCTATACTGTGCTAGCATGTTAAAAGTTAAATGAAGATAAGAATTGTTGAGGCAAAATCACTTCCAAATGGCCTGCTCCAATAAGTTCTGGAAGCTCTTATCATTTAATAATTACGCATGGGTTATATTACATGTATTAGAGTTTTATTTGTAGACATATGGACCCTGACCTTTCAGATTTGTAATTACATGGTGACTTCTACCAATGCATATTCTGTTTCACAGTGCCTCTGTGTGTGTGTGTGTGTGTGTGTGTGTGTGTGTGTGTGCGCGCGCGCGCGCACGCGCGCGCGCAATGAAAGAGAGCCAGCTTTCTTTTCCACAGTGAGTCAGTGGTGCTGGGTCAGTAAAATTAACATCCCTATCTCACTCATTAAGTGGAAATAAGTTCACATGCCCATGGATGTGTGTGTTGATTATGGTGAAGTCTTTGCCCAAAATATACAAATTATACTAGTTTTCCTAATAAATATTCAAAAAATATTAAACGGGTGTGAGTTTTTCCTTATTTTTTATAATAACATGTTTTTATGTGCATCTGCCATTCAATGTTTTATGTGGCAGAGAAAGACAGGTGAAAATACCACAATTTGGGGTTAAAATGTAGGGTCATAAATTTGTAGATCACAAGAAAAATCTACCCAGCAGGCATATTTTACTTGACAGACACAATGTCTCTAAAAATATTTAACTCCCAACGTTAAGTGATTGGGAGATTTTGTAAAAAGTCTACATTGGAGTTTCTCTTGACAATCAAAAGATCTAGAAATTTTGGGATTCTCATTACTATGTGAACTGAGTGGAGTACTACTACTTCCTTTAGAGGGAGAATCTTCAGCTTAAGAATTTTTCTCCATGCTATACAGTCTGTTTCATTATCCATATTATCTACCTGGATCCTACAAACATTTGAGGTTGCAATTCCTGGTCTCCATAGAGAGTATAATTTAATTATCTGGTAAATGAGTTAATTAAAATTTTATTTTCCCTGATTCTTTCCCACCCTATGGTGAAGGATGCTGATACCTTAAGTATTCTGTTTATTAGCTTCAAAATGATTCTTTGTGTTTTATGATCCTTTAAACAAAATGAAACACAACAAAATCCTTTTCACTGGTTGTTCTAAAACCAGAAAGTCAAATCTTTCTACTCAATAGATTACCAGTTTTTGTAAAAATGTATTTTTGTAAGTTCAGATTTCTATACAATTATTTATCCCTTTACTACAAAATCAGTCTTAACAATAGTTGACAAGCAGCGTTATCTTCTTCTACAAAGCATGACATATGTCCATGCAGGTAGCCCAGGATCAAGACACCCAGCCGTCAGCTTGTGGATTTATTTACTGACTTTTATTTCTTTAAAAGTGTTATTTTTAGAAAATGGTTTTTCCTTAAAGCGTATAGGAGAGGTTCTTGGTATTAAACAATGATGGGAAATTATTTTTAAAAATTATTTTTCCCCACTGACATACATTATTATGATGATGTCCACTATAAACTTTTCCTATTTGTTCAAATATTAGACACAGGGAGAACCCGAGCATATGAATATTCCAATACACTGGCCATATTTATAGTAATTCTAAACTCAGAAACTTTATAAAAAGGTCTGGGGAAACATACATTGTTCAAGTTTTACTTTGACGCATTTTCCTGGGGCTGAGTTAGGAACAAATTTTTCATGGATGGAAACATTGAGGCATCTTAGCTGATGTTAGTGGATGCGGCCTGCTATATTTAAAAGTGAGGCATTTAACTTTTTTCTCCTTATATGGATGCAAGAGATTAACCTCTCAATTTTTTTAATATCTTCAAGATCTATTTAATGTGCACAAAAAGAGAGCTACATGTTTATGTGCTGATATAAATATTTAAATGAACTAATTTTACCAAATGAAGTATTTTAGAAGTTATACAACATAAAAATTATAACAGCATTAAGGTAAACTTTACCAATTTTCCTTAGAAATTATTATCTATTTTTCTTCATAAAGGTAAAGTTGCCTGAAGAAAACCCCCACAAAAACAACAGCTCTCTGTACCAATTAAAGCTTTGGGAAAGAATTTGAGAAATGTATCATTTATTGTCTACTACCTCCTACAAAGATGGTACTACCACCCACTCTCATTGGCCTTCAGTTATTCACCCAGGAATAGAGATGAATGTGTAATGATCTACCATCCTTCCGCAGTGCCCCAGTCCACCTGTACTTGATGCCTTGGATTGTGAGTGGGGTGTGGACTGTGGCCAAGAATAAGAATAATTTATCCCGTCTCAGTAGGGAACAGAATCTGTGACAGAACTCCAACCAGCTGAGTCAACAGGGTAAGGACAGATAATGCTAGGTGCATAATTTAAATTTTCCCCTCAAACTGGATCATCCCAGGTCTCCTACCACCTCACCCACCATTTCTCAATGTTCTTTAGTAGGTTTTATTTTTTCATTATAAAATAGAATGGGGTCTTCTTTTCATATTCTCAGAGTCTTTTTTATACATTAGTTATTTTATTTATTTTAGTTTTTTCAAGTGTTTATTTTAATTCCAGTTAGTTAACACAGTGTTATATTAGTTTCAGCTGTACAATATACAGTGATTAAACAATTACATACATGACCTGCTGCTCATCACCACAATTGCCCTGCTTAATCCCCACCACCTATTTCACCCATCCCCCCACACACCTCCCCTCTGGTAACCATCAGTTTATTCTCTATAATTAAGAGTCTGTTTTTTGGGGCGCCTGGGTGGCTCAGTCGTTAAGCATCTGCCTTCAGCTCAGGGCCTGATCCCCGGGTACTGGGATGGAGCCCTGCATTGGGCTCCCTGCTCCACTGGGAGCCTGCTTCTTCCTCTCCCACTCCCCCTGCTTGTGTTCCCTCTCTTGCTGTGTCTCTCTCTCTGTCAAATAAATAAATAATTTTTTTTAAAAAAGGGTCTTTTTAAAATTTCTCTCTCTTTTCCCCCTTTGCTCATTTGTTTCATTTCTTAAATTCCACATGTAAATGACATTATATGGTATTTATCTTTCTCTGACTTGTTTTGCTTAACACTATCCCCTCTAGGTCCATCAGTGTCATTGCAAATGGCAAGATTTCACTTTTTATGGCTGAATATATATATATTCATATATATGTGTATATTGGATTCATATATATACATATGTATGAATATGTATATATATATGTATATGTATATATATACCACTCCTTTATGCAATCATCAATCGATGGACACTTGGGCTGCTTCCATAATTTGGCTCTTGTGAATAATGCTGCTATAAACATAGGGGTAGCTGTTTTCCTTTGAATTAGTGTTTTTGTATTCTTTGAGAACTACCCAGTATTGTGATTGCTGGATCATAGAGTAGTTCTATTTTTAGCTTTTTAAAGAACCCCCACAGAACATGAGGGTTCCTTTTTCTCCACATCCTCCCCAATACCTGTTGTTTCTTGTATTATTGATTTTAGCCATTCTGATGAGTGGGAGGTAATATCTCATTGTCGTTTTGATTTGTATTTCCCTGATAATGAGTGATGATGAGCATCTTTTCATGTGCCTTGTTTGGAGAAATGTCTGTTCATGTCTTCTGCCCATTTTTAACTGCATTGTTTTTTGGGGGGTGTGAAGTTTTATAAGCTCTTTATATATTTTGGATACTACACCTCTATCAGATATGTCATTTGCAAATATCTTCTCCCATTCCATAGGTTGTCCTTTTGTTTTGTTGATTGCTTCCTTTGCTTTTCAGAAGCTTCTTATTTTGATGCAGTCCCAATAGTTTATTTTTGCTTTTGTTTCCCATGCCTCAGGAGGCATATCCTGAAAGAAGTTGCTATGCCCGATGTCAAAAAAGTTACTGCCTATGTTCTCTCCTAGGATTGTTATGGTTTCAGGCCTCACACTTAGGTCTTTAATCCATTTTGCACTTATTTTTGTGTATGATATAAGAAAGTGGTCCAGTTTCATTCTTTTGCATGTGGCTGCCCAGTTTTTCCAAAACCATTTGTTGAAGACACTATCTTTTTCCCATTGGATATTCTCTCCTGCTTTTCAAAGATTAATTGACTGTATAATTATGGGTTTATTTCTGGATTTTCTATTCTGTTCCATTGATCTATGTGTCTATTTTTGTGCCTGTACCGTACCATTTTGGTAACTACAGCTTTGCAACATAACTTGAAGTCTGGAATTGTGATGCTTCCAGCTTTGCTTTTCTTTTTCAAAATTGCTTTGGCTATTTGGGGTCTTTTGTGGTTCCATACGAATTTTAGAATCGTTTGTTTTAATTTTGTGAAAAATGTTGGTGTTATTTTTATTGGAATTGCATTGAATCTGTAGACTGCTTTGTATAGCATAGACATTTTAACAATATTTATTCTTTCAATCCATGAGCATGGAATGTCTTTCCAGTTCTTTGTGTCCTCTTTAGTTTCTTTCATCAGTGTTTTATATCTTTCAGGCCTTTCAACTCTTTGGTTAGGTTTATTTTTAGGTATCTTATTATCTTTGGCGCAATTGTCAATGGGACTTGTTTTCTTCATTTCTCTTTCTGCTGCTTCATTATTAGTGTATAGCAATGCAACAGATTTCTGCACATTAACTTTATATCCTGCAACTGTACTGAATTTGTTCAGTTCTAGCAGGTTTTTTTGGTGGAGTCCTTCGGGTTTTCTATATATAGTATCATGTCATCTGCAAATAGTGAAAGTTTTACTTCTTCCTTACTGATTTAGATGCCTTTTATGTCTTTTTGTTGTCTAATTGCTGTGGCTAGGACTTCCAGTGCTATATTGAATACAGGTGCTGAAAGCGAACATCTTTGTCTTGTTCCTGATCTTAGAGGAAAAGCTCTCAGTTTTTCACCATTAAGGATGATATTAGCTGTGGGTTTTTCATATATGACCTTTACTATGTTGAGGAATGCTCCCTCTAAACCCACTTTGTTGAGGGTTTATCATGAATGGATGCTGTACTTTGTCAAATGCTTTTTCTGTGTCTATTGAAATGATCATATCTTTTCTCTTATTGATGTGATATATCACATTGATTGATTTGTAGATATTGAACCACCCTTGCAACCCAGGAATAAATCCCACTTGATCATGGTGTATGATTTTTTAATATATTGTTGAATTGGGTTTGCTAGAATTTTGTTGAGAATTTTTGCACCTGTGTTCATCTGGGATATTGCCCTATAGTTTTCTTTTTTAGTGTTGTCTTTATCTGGTTTTTGTATCAGGGTAACACTGGCCTTGTAGAATGAATTTGGAAGTTTTCTTTTCTTTTCTAGTTTTAGGAACAGTTTGAGAATAGGCATTAATTTTTCTTTAAATGTTTGGTAGAATTCACCTGTAAATCCATCTGATCCTGGACTTTTATTTGTTCGGAGTTTCTTTTCATTAACTTTGAAAAGATGCATGAGATGACTTCCATCTTCTTGAATTTGTTGAGGCTTGTTTTATGGGTTAAGATGTGATCTGTTCTGGAAAATATTCCATGAGCACTTGAAAAGAATGTGTATTCTGCTGTTTAGGATGAAATGTTCTGAATATATTTGTTAAATCTATCTGTTCCAGTGTGTCTTTCAAAGCCATTGTTTCCTTGTTGATTTTCTGCTTAGATGATCTGTCCATTGCTGTAAGTGGAGTGTTAAAGTCCCCACTATTATTGCATTATTATCGACTAGTTCCTTTATGTTAGTTATTAACTGTTCTAGGTATTTGGGTGTTCTTATATTGGGTGCATAAATATTTACAAGTGTTATATCTTCTTGTTGAGTTGTCCCTTTTATGATTGTATACTGTCCTTCTTTGTCTCTTATTACAGCCTTTTTTTGAAAGTCTACGTTTTCTGATATAAGTATTGTACTCCAGCTTTCTTTTGACATCCATTTGCATGATAGATGTTTCTCCATCTCCTCACTTTCAATCTGCAGGTCTAAAATGAGTCTCTTTTAGGCAGCATATATGGGTCACCCAGTGTCTTTTGATTGGAGTGTTTTGTCCATTTAAATTCAAAGTAATCATTGTTGTATAGGTATTTAGTGTCATTTTATTATTTGTGTTTTTGGTTGTGTCTGAAGATTTTCTCTGATCCTTTCTTGTCTTTCTCTCTTTCATGGTTTACTAATTTTCTTTAGTGATATACGTGGATTTCTTTCTCTTTATTCTTTGAATATTTATTAGTGGTTTTTGATATATGGTTACCATTAAGTTTGTACATAACTTCTTCTGCATATTGTGGTCTATATTAAGTTGATGATTGCTTAAATTTGAACCCATTCTTTACTTCTTTCCCCCCATATTTTAGGTATATGTCGTTATATTTACATCCTTTTATTTTATTAATTTCTTGACTGTTTTTTTACAGAAATATTCATTTTTACAACTTTTGTGTTTCCTACTTTATACTGTCACTTTTGTTCTCTCCACTCAAAGGTCCCTTTTAATATTTCTCACCAGGCTAATGCAGTGGTCATAACTTCTTTAGTTTTTATTTGTCTGGGAAACTCTATCTCTCCTTCTATTCTAGATGATAGTCTTGCCGAATAGAGTATTCTTGGCTGCAGATTTTTCTTGTTTAGCACTTTGAATATATCATGCCACTCCTTTCTGGTTTGGAAAGTTTCTGCTGAAAAATCTCCTGATAGCCTATGGGTTTTCTCTTGTAAGTTACTGTCTTCTTTTGTTTTGCAGTTTTTAATTTTTTTTCTTTATCACTATGTTTTGCCAATTTAATTACAATATGTCTTGGTGTGAATCCGATTTTGTTGATTTTGATAGAGTTCTCTGTGCATCCTGGATCTGGATATCTGTTTCCTTCCCCAGATCAGCGGAGTTTTCAGCTATTATTTCTTCAAACAAATTTTCTGCCCCCTTTTCTCTCCCTTCCTCTGGGACTCCTATAATATGAATATTATTACTTTTGATGGAGTCACTGAGTTCCCTAAGTCTACTCTCATTTTGGATCATTATTTTTTCTCTCTTTTGTTTAGTTTGATTACCTACCATTATACTGTCTTCTGGGTCATTAATTCGTTCTTCTGCTTCTTCCAGCCTGCAGTTCATTCCATCAACTGTGTTTCTCATTTGGCTTATTGAGCTCTTTATCTCTGTTATGTTATTCATTATCTTTGTGCTAAGGGTCTCACTCTTGTCTTCCACTCTTCTCTCAAGTCTGATGAGTAGCCTTATGATCATTACTTTCAATTCTCTTTCAGGCATGTTACTTATATCTGTTTTGCTTAGATCTCTGGCTGTGGCCTTGTCCTGTTTGTTCATTTGGGATAAATTTCTCTGTCTTCTCAATTTCTCTAAGTGCCTGTTTCTGTGTGTTAGGAAAGTCAACTACATATCCTGTTCTTGAGATAATGTCCTTATAAAGAAGAGGTCCTTTAGTACCCTGTGTGTAGTGTTCCCTGTTCCTCAGGACCTGGTGCTTCCAAGAAGAGCTCCAATATGTGCCACGTGGGCTCTGCTATTTTATCCTGGCTGCTTTATCCTTCAGGCCACTTGTCTGCAGAGGCTCTCTTTGCCTGTTATGGGCAGCGTTTGGTCCCTGGCCTAAATGTGGTGCATTTTAACTAGGTGTGCTCTCATCTATTTATGAAATAAGACCTGTTGCCACCACCACCAGAACCAAGTTTCCCCAAAACTCCTGCACCAGGAGACATGATGTGAGCAGAGGTTTGGGCTGATCTTCTTGGGGGGCAGGAGGGACTCACCACTCTGGGATTGTGGCAAGTATGACTGGGAGGGGTGGTTCTACCAGAGCATTGGGGGTGGGGCATGGTATAAGCAAGTTAGGTACTAAGTGTCACTGCTGCATTGGTTCCCATAGGTGGCTCTGTGCTTACGCTGAGGAGCAGGGGAGCGAAATGGTGCCTGCCGATTCCTTTGTTTCTGGAGGGGTCTCTGTGAGAACATTATCTTTCTGGGACATACTCAAAGATGAGCTAATAACCTCCCCACTGTGTGCCCCAGGTGCTCTTTGGATTGCTTTTTCCCTGCTGTGTGTCTGCAGGCTGTTTGCCTGCCTTCTCTCCTAGAGCAGTGCAAGGTCCTCAGGGCCATATCCCAGCCACGCCCACTGACCTTTAACACTCAGGCTTTAAGTCCTGCTGCTTGTAAGAACTCAAAATTTGGTCCCTCTCACTTTCCAAGCCAATTGCTATGGGGATTTGTTTCCCCAGAGCACTCCCCTGTGTGATAATCTGTCTGCTTGCCCTTCTCTGTGACCACAGCTCCCTCCCCACTGCAGCAGCCATGATCCATTTCTCTCCCAAGCTGCATCTCTGCACTTCCTACCTTCCTTAATGTGGCCTCTTCTCTACCTTTAATTGCAGGGTTCTGTAAGTCTTCAAGTCAATTTCTGGGGTACTAAGATGATTTGATAGTTATCTTGGTGGATTCATGGGATGAGGCAAGCCCAGTGTCCTTCTACTCTGCCATCATCTTCCAACTTCTGTACTCTCAGTGTCTTGTAACCTACTCTTGGTCTTCAATCACATCAGGAGCTATTCTTTTCTACAAATACATATGTCAATTTAGCCTCTTTGCCATTGGTTAACATAGTTCATCCACTCATACCTATAGACTAGCCTGGGAACATCCAGAAGTTGGGAAGACAGATTATAGTAAGTGCCTGTTATAGCTTTATGTGTAAACTTTGTTCTTCCTATGTACCATATTACCATCCTCAGAACAGAGGTTGCTATATTACTTTTTTATGGACCACAGTGCACAAAAGATACTTAAACATGTTTGCTGACTTAATAAAGGAACATAAGGAATCTCATGGCTTAGACTGCTTCCCAAATTTTAGTATGCATAAGAAAGCATCTGAAGGGTTTCTTAAAACACAGATTCCTGTGCTTAGTCCCAGAGTTTCTAATTCAGTAAGTCTAGGTTTGGACCCAATTTTTTGCAATTTTAACCAGTTTCCAGATGCCGTTGATGCTGCAAGTCTAGACATGACACATTAAGAGCTATTAGCTTAGACCATAAGCTATTGTAAGTCTATAAACTGTTCTATCTATGTATGCAGTAAAGTAACTATTTTTTACCATTAGCCTAGTTCTTGTACTCATATATACTAGATAGAAGAGCTACCTAAAGTTTAACATTAATGTAGCAAGACTATAAAATAAATTGATTTCTCTAAACTCCACAAGAACATGTATTTGATTATTATTTAACAGTAATGATGTGTGCTAACCAGTAGGGGAAGAAAATAGCACAGTTCAAAGAGTGGAAACTGAAGGGTGTTTCTGGGAGTAGCAAGGGTGGAGCTGCCAGTAGCAAAAATAAGGCAGTTCTGCTCAGAAGCTATGTTGCCTGGCAGCTCCAAAAGGGTGAGCCTGAGGTTTCTCCTCTCGCAAAAACAGAAGGTAATGCTCTGACATCTCCCAATTCTCTCTCCTCTGAATCAAGAAGAGCCCATAGTCTACGCTCTCTGCCTTCTATAGGGAAGGAAATGAATCATGTGCTTCTCTGCTGGTTCACCTTAGCTTAAGGATCACTTAAGAAAGGTGATTTTCAATGCCATTCACTAAGCCCAAATGTCATAGCAGTATAACAGCATCAACAAGAAATGAGCCAGTTAGAAGTCTAGAGAACATTTAGAAAATCAATGTTAGAGATTAATTTGCTTTCATTGCAAAGAAGGCAAGTGCACATTGAACGAGAACTTAATGTAGCAAGCAGCAAAAAGGGATCAGTGGAACCGAGCAATCAAAATGCCCGTATATAGACAAGAACGGTTTCTTCTTTTATTTAGAAAAAGGTCTTTGATTCTCAGTAAAGCTCAATGTTTCTCCAATTTGCATTGCTTCCTCATGTTGAAATTGGAGTTATTCTTCTATATAGCATAAAATTATTCCTTTATATTTGAATAAAATGCTCAGACCAGCAGCGTCAACATGTTATCCTTATGAACAAACACGGCTTTCAATAAAAGCTGAGGGAAGCAACCTCTACTTAATCTACCTTCAAAACCAGAAGGGTTTTCAGGCTTCTCTGACAAATTGCATACAAAACATTGCCTTTGATGATTTGACCTGCCTTCTGGTGTTCCTAAACTTGTTCTTTTTTTTTTTCTTTGTTTCTTTCTCTTTCCTGTAACCTGGAAATTGGTTCTAAAAACTTGATTAGATTTGGTTCAAACATTTGTGTCATACTGACACTATAATCCTGTGACCACACCCAGAACCACATACTTCAGCTTGTCTGTTGTGACACTAGGTCTGATAGCTATATTAAGGGATCAGGTGTCTCCATCGTAAAAGTAAGGGGCTTTTTCCCCTTTACAAGTAAGAAGGGATTTGTGGACATACTCTGCAAATATATTCTTCCTCATCAGCTTCTCACCTAATGATTTTGGCTCTACTGATTTTTTTTGCTTGAATCACTTTCCGTTAAGTGTTCCAAACAGTGATTTTCCTAATTCTACTATTTCTTTCATATTAATGAGCTGGCATTGTTTTGTTTGAAAGGTGGGAGAAGTTTTGGGACACCTGGGTGGCTCAGTGGATTAAGTGACAGCTCTTGATTTTGGCTCTGGTCTTGATCTCAGGGTGGTGAGATCCAGCTCTGCATGGGGCTCCACACTGGGTATGGAGCCTGCTTACAATTCTCCCTCTGCTTCTGCCCCTTCCCCAACTCTCCTCTCCCTCTCTCTCTCAAAAGAGTAAAATAAAATAAAATAAAAATAATTTTTAAAAGAAAAAAGGAAAAGTGGGAGGAGTTTTTACACATTAACTGGTTTCAACACTGCTTTCAAAAAAGACATGATTAATTTCTTAACCTGTTTCCAGAGTAAGTTGTTGATACAATGTTACATCCACTGGTAGCACATGAGCCCTTCCCTCTCTCCCTCTCTCTCTCTCTCTTTCTCTCATAGCACATTATTAATATCTGCTGCTATATATTCTTAAAATGGTGTTTCTACTTGCTCATCATCTATTATATAATTTTTTCTACCCAACTATTTCCTCACAGTCACATTTCCTCAGTGGTCATATTCTGCTTTCTCTTCTTCACACATTATTCCTTGAGCACCTGTGCCAGAGGCCTAAAACCATTTTCCCTTGAGCTCTGAGAATCTTAAGAAAGCAATTTATTCAACTCTACATAGCCAGCACCTAAAACTCCATCAGGAGTAGGAGATACTCTACAAATGTTGCTTAAACTGAATTGAATTCATTTAAAGGAACATGGCCTCAACAATTGGAAATGTGGTAGCAAGTTCCTTCCAGCCTCAACTTCCACAAACCAGGAACTTCTGATAATCTTTGTGTCCCTATAAGAAATTAAGTCATTATGTTATGATAGCTGAGTTGACAGATTTAGCAAGTAAAAATACAGAACACCCAGTTAAATTAGAATTTCAGAAAAATAAAATTTTTTACTGTATTTCCCGTGAAATACTAGGGCCACACTTACCCTAAAAAATTATTTCTTTTTATCTAAAATTCAAATAGGTATCCTATGTTTTATCTGGGAACCCTACATGATAGACACTATCTTTCTTACACTTAACGTTTACTGATTTATGTCACTTATGTATGTTCACTATTGCTTCAAGTATCTATCACAGTAAGTATTTTTTATAGTGATAATCACCAGGCTTTCCTCTTTCACTTACATACTATCTAAGCAAAGCTAACTGTGCCTGTAAAATGGAGATAATAAATACTTTTAGTGTCTTTTTTTGTATTTATGGAGATTTATATGCAAATTTAGTAATTATTTTTATCTCAGCATTTCTAGTAAAAATTATTGCTTAGATATGAAGTTTATTCTTGTCAAAACATGCCTTGTACTTCCTTAATGTAAGTTTTCATTCCCTTATATAAAGAGGTAATTCTATTCCAAGATACGCTGGGGGACTCCATCAGGTACAGGATCTCAAAACTTCAGTGGTACCAAGGCTTTTCTAGGACAAGGGAACAAAGTCCTATTTCTTTCACACAAACAATTTAGCTCCTAGTCACTCCATAAACTAGCTTATATAAATGGGCATTAATTTTCAGGCTTTGGGGGAAGAGATATATTCATAGTTGCACCTGCAGAATCCATTTACTTAGATTTTTTCACATATTCTCTAACAAATGAATAGAAGTTAATATGCTTTCTATAAAACATAAGATACTACTTCACTCTGTCATAACTTACATTCTTGAAATGGTGAATGTGAGCTACTGAGTGTGATTCAGACCATTTGGCCCACAGCAAATTCAGTCAATCGAAAATCACTGTTTTGATTACCAATTGGTTTTTCCTTTAAGCTGCATATACACAGAGAGTTTGTGTACAGTATATAGTAGACATCTTTAGTTTTGCCTGACCAATCTTTCATGTTTCTTATAGTAACAGCACCCTGACTTTTGTTGGGAAGTCACCCTCCCTGCATTGTCAGTCCTGTACCCAACCCCAATCCAGCTATTAGTTCTAGGAGAGGACAAATGACCTAGAATTGATCAATCAGTGCACAGCATGGGAGTAAGGCGATACAGAATTGGGTATGTTACATTCGAGGTACACGGAGGACATACAGATGGGAATATCAGAAAAGGACTTGTGATTACATAGGTCTGGAACTCAGGAGTAAAGAGCAGCTGGAGTAACAGATGTGACTCCATGAAACTGTGACTAGCTTGAGGGCAGGGAGAAACCCATCTTACCAGCATGTGTGTCCCCAGCATCTAAGTACAAATAGTGCCTGACATATTCATTCATTCATGCATTCACTCAAAACAAAACAAAACAAAACACAAATGAAAACACGTGTCATTTCAAATACCAAGGGTTGGGGAAATGGAGAAGTGCAGAAGTTGAGGAAATTTGCAAGAGAAACTATCTGCTCTGTGAACAAGGAAGACTGGTGGTTTGCCAGAGGAAGAGGGCAAGAAGCAAAGGAAGATGAAACACAAGAAAAGGATTGAGTCACAGAAGGGGTTGTGAATGTCAGAATAGTTAGAAAGGAAATAGAAGACGCAGGTGGATCAGGGCGTAAAATCAGAAAGGCAAGGAGCGCTGGAGGGGAAGCTGACACTGGATGCCATATTGTAGCGGCAACACTCCCAGTCATTGCTTTCCTCCTGCACTGATCTCCCTTTCACCCAAGAATTACGCCTCCATGTTCTGCCTTCCGTGAGCAGTGATCCCGCTGCTCCTATAGCACTTGTCGAAACTTTATTATACTTGGCTAGTCCATCTACCCTCACACACTGTGAAATCCTCATCTTTGTACTTCTAGCACCTGGCAGAAGGCGTGCCACATAGTAGGCAGACAGTCAGTGTGTGTTCAACTGAACCGAAGACCTGAATTGAATAAGTAACTCTCCTGCAGATTGTAATCTGAAAAACAAGCTAACTAAATGCTTGTTTTAATGGGAGTAAAAATGTGTTTTGAGGGAAAACAGTGAGGTTTGACATGGAAAAGTTTATGAGTCCGGTGTCATTCAAAAGTGACAAATGTGAAAAAGCAAACACCTAGTAGTACAGATCGCTTAGATCATGCTTATGAAAAGAAAGAATTTAAGGCAAAGCTTTCTGGACCAAAGTTGCCAGGTTGTCGCTTTCTGTTGCCCACAGCTGCACTTCCTCATGAGATAATCATCAGATCCTGTCAGAGTGTCTGTTTCTTGTGTAATGCCAAGGTTTCAAAAATAAAGATGGGTTCACAGTAGAATTGCAGAGCTGTAATCATTCAAAATGTTTGTCACTTCTCGTGACCTATCTAAAAATATTTAAAGCTCTACGTGGTTGGGCAGCTCCTCTGTTGAAATTCTCAACTCTTCTGTTGACTCAGGAGAGCAAACTAAGACTAAACATCTTAGTTATCTGTATGTTCGTAAATGTTTCAGGTGGTATAGTGCAATGAAAAGGATTGATCCAAATCTACCAACATTATATAAAAGGTTTTATAAATAAAATTTAAGTGGACTTTTTAAGGAGGTTATTTGGCAGAATAAAAGGAAAAGAACACTCTAGGGAGGAAATAATAACTTATGCGAAGACACCAAACTGCCCAGGAAGAGAGGAAGGGGTCATCAGCTTGAAAGTCATTGACTAGGCCGTATTTGATAGTGGGTAGGACACCAAGTGGGAAATATCAGGGGTAGGGGCTCTGTCTGATGTGCTTTCTTCCGTCAGAGCATGAAGACTGGGGCTGGTCCAGAATGTCAGAGGCCTAATCAGCTAGCTTACCTTCAATCTCACACTTAATGTTCTATGTGACCAGAATAAGATCTAAAATGTGAGTTTGAGTGTTAAAGGTACTTTGGCCTAATGTAATTTAAATCCAATTAGATTAGAAAAATGGTTGCGCCCCTAAAACTACTATTCAGTTTATCACATTCCTCTGCATTGAGTTTAGTAGCCAAGGTTCTAACTTTGCTTCACTTTATCATTGTTTCTTTTGCATATTCCTGCCACAGGAACTTCTTAGAGGGTTAATTGAAGTAGGAGTTGGGTATTTGTGCCCGGCCGAAACACCCAGAAATATAACAAAATTTTAACAACTCATGATTTTTAAAAATTGAAATGCATTTTCCTGGGCATTGGTTTAGGCTGTGCGAAGTTACTGAATTAATCTCCTTATAGGTTTGTTTCCTCCATTAGACTGTTAGTTTCTTCTGGACAAAAACTGTTTGAGTCTACTTTACATTCCTAGAGTATAACACAGAGCCAGGCACATGGTAAGCATTTAAATTCGTTGAGAGGGACCGTTCGTCCAGTGCCAGTTGTATAATTAGAATTTCTTTCTTTCTTACAGAGTTAGGAACAAAACTGCAGTGACCTGCTGCTATTTTGAGATGCTGACTATCATGGAAATTTTCCCGACCTGCTTTGTTGGGATAGCCCAGCCACAAGAGCTCTACTCAATGTAAAAACTGTACCAAGTATCTTTTGTAAAACCTTGGGGCAGTTAGTGTGAGGCTATGCGAGGAATACTAAATTGGAAGTGTTCTAATCTTGGCTCTGTTACTTAATCTACTAACTATGGGAAAGCCACTTCATCTCTCAGTGGCCTTAATTTCCTCCTCTGTCCATTAAGGGGATTGTATTAAATTATCTCTAAATTCCCTCCCAGCATTAACATCCACCTAAAATTCATCTTTGTATTCCTAGCATAATGCTGGATCCATAATATGAGCTTAATATTTATTAGTTGAATTAGGCTGAAGTTCTAGGGTCTCTAATGCTTTACAATGTTTTAGTTTAAAGCTAATATTGCTTTCAATGTTAAGTTGCACATTAAAATTGAAATGGTCTCAAAGAAAAGGTCCTTCCCCTCTCATTTTTCCTTTATCCAGCTTATATAAAAAACACTCGCACAGTGAAAAAAATCACAGCAAGTCAACCCGTAGTTTTTAAAGTCCTAAGCTGACAAATTTTGCCTTTCTGAGTATAACATCCTCTAAGAGAAAGAGATTTTAGGGGGGAAATGTCTTAAATTACTTGTGCAGTTTGTGCAGTTACCTCAAGAAGTTTTGACGGCACTCAGTAACTTACTAGCAATCTGTACGTGAAAAAGTGCTTGTTTTACTTTTACTTCGGTAATATAATGTATTCCCTCAAATAATTTATTGAAAACCTTTAGTCTACTTATGGTTATTAAGTGAATATCAAACTAATATAGCTATCTTTACTTTTTTTAAAAGACTGTAATTCACATCTTTTACTAATTCAGGCTTTTTTCTAACAATCAATAAAATTAGTGTGGTTGTATATATTTACACATCCCGAGTCATATAGAACTCTGTATGAGTGTGGAATTCATTTTAATGGTCATTGCTAATTGGTTGATGTTGAATGCTCATCTCTCAATAGTAGTAATAGTTACCTCTGGAGGCAGAGTATCATTATAATTAGAGGGAGGAAGGATTGATGTTTTTTGACTGTTTACCATATGACAGGTGCTTTGCATTATCTCATTTGGCCTTCTCAATAATTTTAAGATTATTATCATCTCCATTTTTAAAATGAGAATACTAATGCTTAGAGAAATTGTTACTTGCTCTAAAAGAAAACAGTAGTATTTCAGCCCAAGTTATCAAATATCAAAGCCTATGCATGCTCCTGAACACCACGCTATGTTAACTTTGTTATATTAACTGCCTCACATAATTCTTTCAAAAATTCATGAACGTGTCTGACTAAAATATCACCAAAAAGCTTTCTCTAAAACTTAACTCACTAGTCACCTAAGTGTAAAAAGTCAATATCTCCCCAAGATCCTTGAGTTAACAAAAGAAGTTTTAATTTCTGGTATGAATTTACCACTTTCTCTGATACACGATAATCAAACTACAGTTACAAAGGAATCTCCCTATCATTAGCAGGGAACATTATTAATGCTTAACCTCACTGTGAATACCAACCACAAAAACAACTGTGGTTTAGGTTTCCTCGTGGGAGATAGTGATATCAGGACTTTGGTAGTTAAGTGTGTATTGAGTTTATCCAAAACTTTAGACCAAAAAAGTTCTCGAATTTTCCTTACTAAATAGTCATTTCAAAGTACTTGTCAGTGGAGCTGTTTAAAAGTACTTCAAAAATATACATTTTAAAACATCTTCATCTGCCTAAAACATTAACCATTCCAAATTAGCTAAACAATAGTTGGGTCCCTATAATCAGTCATATAGTCTGATGATCAATCAGTAAGTATATATATATATATATACACACACACACTATATGGAATATATATATATATATAATGGAATGTATATATGTGGTATATATAAAATGGAATATTATTCAGCCACAATAAAGAAGGAAATCTTTCCATTTGTGATAATATGGATAGATCTTGAGGACTTTATACTTAGTGAAATAAGTCAGACAGGAAAAGATAAATACCGTGCAATTTCACTAATATGTGGAATCAAAAAAAAAAAAAAACAACCCAGCTCACAGAGAACAGTTGGTGGTTGCCAGACAGAAGTGGGGGTTGGGGCTGGGAAATACAAATGAAAGGGTTAAAAGGTACAAATTTCAGGGGTACCTGGGTGGCCCAGTCAATTAAGCAAGCATCTGACTCTTGGTTGTGGCTCAGGTCATGATCTCCTGGGTCGTGACATGGAGCTCGCATCAGGCTCCACGCTCAACAGGGAGTCTGCTTGAAGATTCTTTCCCACTGCCCCTCCCCCACGCTATGTATCTCTCCCCCACCTTCTCTCTCTCTCTCTCTCAAATAAATAAATCTTTTTTTAAAAAGGTACCAATTTCCTTTTATAAAATAAATAAGAGGGGCACCTGGGTGTCTCAGTCAGTTAAGCCTCTGCCTTCAGTTCAGGTCATGATCTCAGGGTCATGGAATCCAGCCCTGTCATGGGCTTTCTTTTCAGCGGGGAGTCAGCTTCTCCCTCTCTCTCTCCCTCTGTGCATGCTCTCTTTCTCTCAAATAAATAAAATCTTTAAAAATATATAAATAAGTAAGTAAATAAATAAGTTACAGAGATATAATGTACAGCATGGTGATTAGAGTTAATAGTACTATATTGCATATTTGAAAATTGCTGAGAGTAAATCATAAAAGTTCTCATCACTAAAAAAATATTTAGTAACTATAGTAATGGATGTTAACTAGACTTATTGTGGTGATCATTTCATAATATATGTCGTACACTTAAAACTTAAAACTAATATAATGTTATATGTCAATTATACCTTAATTTAAAAAAATTTAATAAATAGGGAGGTGGGTGAGGGATGGGCTAAATGAGTGACGGGTTTTAAGAAGTGTACTTGCTTTGATGGGCACTGGCTGTTATATGTAAGTGATGAATCACTAAATTCTACACCTGAAACCAATTTTACTATCTATGTTGACTAGAATTTAAATAAAAACTTGAAATGAAAAAAACTAATCAATAAATACACATGAGTATGTATTCATGAATGTATTGAAAGAAAAAAATCTGGAAGATGGTTCTATGCACCAAAATGTTAGCAGATTTCCGTGTAATGGAATTACAAGTGACATCATTTTTTTCTTTATATATGTTTTATTGCTTCCTGATAATTTTGCAATAAGAATAAATTAGCTTTATAATCAGAAAACAAAAGCTATTCAAAATAAGTCTGATGAGCATTTAGGAGGAAGTTTAATCTATAGCCCCTGAGGAATGATTACGATGTCCGTGTACGCAGCACATTTGAAGAGAATCTATTATTTTTGCCAACAGCCCCTGTTGGAAACTCCAGTTTCACTCAGGTAATCAGTCATAAATATTTGTCAAGCATGCACAACATAAGGGACATGACACTTCACAGTGCAAGAGAATAGAAGAAATTGAATGTGTCTTCAAGGATCTTTGAACTAGCTGGAGAATGAAATCATATCAATAGGACCCGTTTTTCCTACTAACCAGTAAGGTGTGTAAAACTTTGCTAACTTGTGTTCACGGGCAGAAGGAAGTTTATCTTTTAGTCACCTGTTGCACCAGTTTAAAGCTTGTGCTCAAGATGAGGTTGATGCAGACCTGTAATACTTTTTATTTCATTTTAAATTTCTAATTTTAAGGGCATTAGTGTCTTGGGATCTGTTGGACTTTACTGTACTGAAAGCTTAATTTATGAATTTATGAATTTTTCTCCTACAACAATGAAAAGAAACTAAAACTAACAGTTGGGCTTTATTTAATATAATTTTTATTAAAATCATCTGAAAATGTGATGTTCCTCATATCTAAATTTTCTTCATGTCCAGGGCTTACATTTTAAGGGTCACACTTTTTAATGTTTTACCCAAATATTGACACAGTACATTCTTGCCTTCTTAAATAGCTAAATAAAACGTGATACTTTCTCCATAATTTATTACAATGAATATCCTCTATTATATAAATTTGTTCCAGACGACTGAAGACTATAAGACTGTTTGCACATTTGTTGATTGGGTCCATGCTGTTATGTTTTCTCAGGTCTTGTGTCTGCTTTTTGTTGTTATGGTTGTTAAACAATATAGTCTTCAGGTGTCACCGGTCACTTGCTGACAAGAATTTCACTTTAGCAGCGTTCCTCCTCTAACTTCTTTTTTTTTTCTAATTTATTGCTGGCTAAGAATAAGACCTGGAGAGGTAAAGGTAGAAGCTCCCATATGTAAAGTAAATGGGATCATGGACTTTGAGACATTTACATTAGCTGCTCCAAGGCCTTTCTTGTCTTCCTGTTTCTCAATACTGCCACTGACTGCTGAGGCTCTCATAACTTCCAGATTTCTGAGATGTTTTGCATTTCAGAAAACTTTGATGGCACCTTTTAAATTGACTTTAATCATTAAACTGATCTTAGAATCTTTGTAATATCTTAAGTTTGAAGGTAGGTATCCTTCAGAAGAAAAGGGCAAAAAAGAATAAGTAATGAGAGAGGATGCAAAATAAAAAAAAAAAAAAGAAAGAGAGAGAGATACATAAGGAAAAGGAGGGGGAAGTGAAGAAGAAAGAAGGAAAGGAAGAGGGGAAGGAGAGGAGGATGGAAGGAAAGGTAAGGGTATGATGAACAAAGACAGAGAGAGAGGGAAGGAGAAATAGAAAGATTTAGAAGGGTGAAGAAAGAATGCAGAGAAAGAGACAAGAAAAGAGGAGGAGAGATAATTAAATAGGCAGTGGGGAAAGGAGAAACTGAGGGGTGGAGAAAAACAGAGATATGGGAAGAAGGAGGTAGAGAAATAAAGGCATAGCAGAGCAATAAAGGCAGAGCAATAGAGAGATAAGAAGGGAGAGATACAGCACCTGGCAACATCAGAAAGTGGGACTCACTGGGGGCCATCTTGGAGGCGAACTCCCTACCATACTTAACCAGTTTGATATCATTAACTGAGGTTCAAATTTAAACTTCTGAAAAACAAATAACTAGAGTGTAAGACGGCTTTTGACAACTTAACTGTTTTTTTCCTAAGTTTTAAAGAGATTAAGTTATATTGAAAATTATATTAGTAATAATTACTATCATAACAGGAAAATTATCATCGGGTTATAAATGTGACTTTAAGGAACATAGCATAATTTTTTTCTGGCTGCAATATTGACAGTCTTACAACTTAGATGGTTTCTCTCTCTCTCTTTTAATGAGGTATAATTACCTATAGTAAATTTCACTCATTTTCATGTACAGTTCTATGATCTTTGACAAATGTATACCATTATGTAACCATAACCATAATCAAAATAGAGAACAGCTCTATCACTTCAAAATATTAGTACTCTCTTTTTCTATGTTCTTCCTTTTCTTCCCTTACTCAGGCCAGAGGAAACATTTGTCTTCAGAATGAAGTCAGTAACATACCAGATATCTTATAATAGAGAAAACAACACTATGTCAGAGTTCATCTCTAGAAATGAGGTAATTAGGGTGGAAGTGTGAGAGAAGTGATGGAGATAAAGGAAGCCCAAGAGAGTACCACAGTAACCACACGAGAATGCTACAAAAGTACCGGACGAAGGCTGTGGGGACGGATTTTCAAGCTTTCTTTCCATGCTGCACTGATCCGATGCTATACCAATATTTCCTGTACCTGAAGAAGTAGAACATTGCAATGGTCTTTATGAAAACGGGCAGAGGAGTGGACTTCTTACCTACTCTAAGGGTTGCTTTTAACCTGTGCTAAAAGAAAAGTGAAAGTTAGTTACCTTCCCAGATAGAAATATCTGAGCTCATTGCCTACTTGGCTATGAATTAGTTAAGAATAAAAACATTCTCAGAGCACCTGGGTGGCTCAGGCAGTTAAGCATCTGACTCTTGGTTTCAACTCAGGTCATGATCTCCTGGGTTGTGGGATTGAGCCCCAAGTCAGGCTCTGTGCTCAGTGGAGAGCCTGCTTAAGATTCTCTCACTCCCCTCCTCACAAGCACTTTCTCAAATGAATAAATAAATCTTAAAAAAAAAAAGGGACAAAGACATTCCTGTGATGAGCACCAGGTGTTGGGGAAGTGTTGAATCACTATATTGCACACCTGAAACTAATATAACACTGTGTTAACCATCTGGAATTTAAATAAAAACTTAAAAAATAAAAATAAATAAAAGTAAGAATAAAGACATTTTCATTCATAATTTCAATGTGTTCCTGTTTTACGTATCTATACATATAGGGCTAATATAAGTTTTATCCCTCTCAGCATATCTTTCATATCTTTTTTTACAACCCTAAGTGTGAATGGAGCATACACAGTCTTCTTTATTCCTAGTGACTCAGATAACTGTGTAATAGGTACTAACAAGGCATAAAAGAATGTCAGTTATAAAAGCTTATCTATAAAAATAAGAAAAAGATATAAAAAGAATAAAACTCAAAAGGATGAATCTGAAATAGGATTAAAGTTAAATAAGTTAATTTCAGAAATAAATATCAAAGGAGGGGCGCTTAGGGTGGCTCAGTCAGTTAAGTGCCTGATTCTTGGTTTCAGCTCAAGTCATGATCTCATGGGTTGTGGAATTGAGCACTGAGTCAGGCTCCTCACTCAGCAGGGAGTCAGCTTGAAGGATTCTCTCCTTCTGCTCCCTACCCCCCAAAGTAAATAAATAAATCTTTTAAAAAATAAATAAATATCAAAGGAGTTACATGTAATTTACAAATAACACGTGAATTGGTGTGTGTGTATATCAACAGTGAGAAGGATGATGAGTCAGAGGTGAAGATATGTACAATAGGTGTAATAATATTAGAGACTTAAATAAAATTCATGTAGTTTGGAGAATCGAGAAGTATCTAAAGCCCAATAGATATATATAATAAGATATATTCACTCTTGGTGAATGAAAGGAAAATGGAGGTATTAGAAAGTGGAAAAAGAGACTAGGTTTATGTGGAGGATGCTTAAGAAAACTTGGAAAGCTGTTCGAGTTGGAGAAATTGTTCAGACTAAGAAATCCAGTGTCTATCATGTAGTTCTGAAATCAAACAGCTTAGAGAAACTATAAGTTGTAGCTACTCTCTCAGACTCTACATCATCCTACCTAGCCTCACATTTTTACCAAAACAAACAAGCAGGTGAACAATAAACCAGAGAGCTTAGTTTAGCATGGCTCATTTTCCAAGAACTCTTAGGTGTGCCTAGTAATCACCAAGCTTTTACCAAAGCTTCCATTCATTTCATGTTTTTTTTAAATTGAGATATAATCGACGTATAATGTTATATTAGTTTCAGGAGTACAACATAAGGATTTCATATTTGTATACACTACGAACTGTAAGTCTCGTTGCCATCTGTCACCATTCAAAGTTATAAATTCTTTTGCGATGAGAACTTTTAAGATTTATGCTCTTAGCAAATTTTAAATGTACATTATATTCCTTTTATGTCTAATTGTCTTTCCTAAAGTATTACTCAGGAACACTGTATAATTTATTGATGTACAGTTACTGGGGACATGTGAAAATACATCTAGTGAACTGATCACTGTGAAAAACCAATTTATTCAAATGATGGAAGAGAACTTACCTATTAGTTGACAGTGTGATCAATGAGGATTTTTAGCAAAATTAGGCCCTGTCATTCATCATCCTTTCAGAAATGATCCTACATTCCTTCCATTTTTGACATCCCATATATAGCCAATCATTAAGCTTTATTGATTTCCGGCCCCTCCTCTCCATCTGTACTATTACTGCCCTTGCTGTGGCTTTCTCCAACTGTCTCTCTGGTACTGCAAAGGTGTTGCCTCCTCTGAGATGTCCAGTGATTTAGGAGGATAAATGGCGCCGGGGGGGGTGGCAATGTGATGAGTTTGCTCTCCCTCCTTACCCACATCCCACTGTTGCTCTAGAATGTACAGATTCATTTCTTTATGGCACCCTCTTCTATTCCCCAGCATCCAATCTTTTCTTTTTCCAGACTTTGGGTCTTTCTGACCCAAATATTTGATGATACTACTCTCCTGCTACCAGTTCTTCAATGGCCCCCATCATCTGAAACAAAAGCAGTAATTGCCAGTGGGCTTGGGGGCTCTGCAGGTGGTATGCGTGACAGTTGAATAAAGCAGATCAGTTGGGGACTGTTGCAGAGCGGTGACAGCAGAGTCTGTCGAATTTGGGAAAATGTTACCAGAATTGCCAAATCTTTCAGGAGATGCTAGAAGTCCAGATTTGCTTGTGAAATTTCTCAATTTTTAAATGCAACAACTAATTCAATACCTTTAAACACAGCCTGAGTCAAACAAATCACTTCTGTATTCTGTGGGCAATCGAGCTCTCAACTCTGATCTGATAGGATAAAATCTGAACTCTTTAGCATGGCATAAGGGCTCTTCATGATCTCTTTCCTGCCTACCTTTCCAACCCTATCTTCCTGCTAAAAGAGCGTGTATGCTTCATCAAATGCAAGTTACCATCACTTCCAGGGGAAATGCAATTTTACTTGTCTTTGTGTTTCTGCCTCTGTCCCTCCGATGGAGAGTCCTCCCCAGCTCACACTGGATCACTCCCAAACACCTCATCCAATTCTTCTTTCATTAATTATCTTGCTTAAGTGTCATCTCCTCCCAGAAACCATCCCTCTCCCTACTGCCCTCCTCCCTGGCCATCTAGGATAGATATCATTACAGTGGGTTCACAAAACATTGAGTAAATCCCAATCATTATCTACAATAAAGACTCTAAGAGAAGAAGCAAGTATATGTGGGGAGCTAAGTTTCATTTCATGTTTGTAAGGCTTGGCTATTTCATGTCAGTAGGCAAGGGTATATATAGGTATGGAACTTAGATGCAATGTCTGGCCTTGAGGTGGGAATCCAAGAAAAACTTTGTAAAGGGAAAAGAAAAGAGAGCTATAGATTAAATCCTGTGAAATAAGGTAAGGACAGAGAAAAAAGAGTGTATGAGAGGAGTCTTAAAAGTAGTAGTTTGAGGGGTGCCTAGCTGACTCAGTCAGTAGAGCATGCAACTCTTGATCTCAGGGTTGTAAGTTGGAGCTCCACATTGGGTGTAGAGATTACTTAAAAATAAAAATCTTTAAAAAAAAAGTAGTTTGAGAATTAGGAGGAAAACCAGAAGAAAGTGGTATCACAGAAGATAAAGGGAAATTTTCAAGGAGGAGGAAGTATATTCATCATGGTTAAATACTGCACAATGATGTCCATTGGATTTAGCGATAACATCAGTAACCAACTTGATAAGAACAGTTTTTAAGGAATTGTGGTTGTGAAACCAAAGTAGAGTGGATTAAGGAATGAATAAAAAATGATGAAGTAGAAACCACGAATAAAGATTATCTATCGGGATTATTTTTTGTGGATTAAAGAAGAAACTAAAATTGTATATTGGAAGAGGAGGAATTTTTTCAGAAGAGTTGTTTTTGTTTATTTTTAGTATTTCTCAGTGGGGGAGGTACTTGCATTTTGAGAAGGGTAATTCAATATTATGGGAATTCCCTCATATTGTAAGTTATTTAGCATTGCTGCCACCTCTTTCTCCACTACATCACAGTAGTGCTCACCAGTTATTTTGATAACCAAAATGTCCCAATCCATATCCCCAAATACCTTTGGGGCAATGGTACTGGTCCTATCAGAGAAGCACAGCATAGCTTTCCCCCAATAGGTTCTTTTTCTCTCTGCACATTTTATTACGAAAAATTTCAGACAGAAAAGCTGAAATAATAGTACAATAAACATTTGACTACCACTAGCTTGATTCAGATTTTATTTTTTGTTTTTTGGGGACTTTTGTTTTTGATTTTTTCAATATACATTTTTATTATTTTTTTAAGTTCAATTAGCCAATATATAGTACATCATTAGTTTTTGATGCGGTGTTCAATGATTCATTAGCTGTGTATAACACTCAGTGTTCATCAGATCATGCACCCTCCTTAATGCCTATCACCTACCACTTGCATCAACATAGATGGAACTGGAGGGTATTATGTTAAGTGAAATAAGTCAAGCAGAGAAAGACAATTGTCATGTGGTTTTACTAATATATGGAATATAAGGAAACTGAATGGGAAGAAATCAGAGAGGGAGACAAACCATGAGAAACTTTGTATTCCGGGAAACAAATTGAGGGTTACAGAAGGGAAGGGTTGGGGGGATGAGGTAACTGGGTGATAGATTCAGATTTTATTGACATCTTGTCATATTTGCTTTATGTACTTATGTATGTGTATTTGTATTTATTTTTTATTTTGCTGAACCATTTGAAAGGAAGTTGTCAACATATGACACTTTATACATGCACCTCCTTAAGTTAAGGACTGGTTCTAAAATCACAACATTATTACCACATCTTGGAACACAAATAACAAAAAATTCCTTAACATCAATCTAAAACCCAATTTATGTTCAAATTTTTTCAATAATCGATTATAACTTTTTTTCCAAACCAGAACCTAATCAAAATTTACATGTTTAGTTTGGTTGTTATGCTTTTCAGTTTCTTTTGATCTAAAACATCTTCTGTTTTATATTTTTTGCAACATTAATTTTTTAAAGAGACCAGGTCAATTGTCCTGTAGACTATTCTAGATTTGGATTTTTCTTATTAAATCCTTATATCTAATATGTTCTTCTAGTCCCCTTATTTGTTAAGAATAATATTTGATCTAGAAGACCTAGTTTGACTCATGCTACCCCTTTTGGGCAAAAATATATCACAGATAATGCAAGGGCACATAGTGGAGGCTCTTCTGTTCATGGTACTATGTTTGATCATGGAATTGAGTTGTTGCCCACTCTAAGTTGTTGATTGCAGGGAATATATGTGTACATTGTTATAACTTCAGCATTATATGGGACTTGGTACATGGCTGTTGCTCATAAACATTCACTGAAATAAACAACTGAACAAATGAATGATATAAACTGAGTTTAAGGGATAGCTAGCAAAATAGAGGCAGAGGACTTCTGACACACAAGTTCTAGAATAGATGGATATAGATCTAACTGTAGAAAGAAATCATTGAGCTTTTCCTCTGGATAGTTTTAAATCTTATGTTTTATAGCATGTAATTTTCTGCTCATTCTTATTACTATGCTAGTGTTCAGAAACATATCCTGATGTCATTTGCTTGTGAAAAGTGAAGTCGTTACGTGATATTTCCTATGGGGAAACGTTCTCCCTTTGTGTAACAAAGTGTCTTGGAAAAATAAAATATGATTAACAAACTTGAAATTCTTTTCTGATGGTCTTTGTCACTTAATATTAATAATATTGTTACTAGATAGGGTTATTTGTTGCCAACAGAGAAATTGACTCTAGCTTTAAGCAAAATTAATTGATTAATTAATATATGAGTAGTTCCTAAAATTAGGGGGAAAAATAAAGCTAAAAAACCAAGGTAAGTGATGACAAGAATACTAGATAGTCTCTTTAGGTACCATCATTTGGACAAATAAATTTTGTCTGCTAAATGATAAGGAGAGCTAATCTGATTGGTTTAGATGGAGCTATGTCATTTTTCTGTTTGTTTTTTGTTACCTGGCATCTGAACACTTTTTAATTGGGGACAATTCCCATTATGTGAGTCTTGTTGGGATAAAAGACCATGCCACCCACTACAGAAGTTACATGAGGCTAGACATTCTCTTTTCTGATTCTTTGGCAGTTAAGTCTTGGCCACTGGAACTAGGCTTGACCAATGGGGCATTCATGGAAAGGGCTTTGAATATAAAGAAAATTTTGGAAAGCTGAAGGAAAAGATCATGATGTTTCTCAGCAGTGGTGGTAGAAGGGTCAGCAAACCTTATCTGTAAAGGGCTAGATGGTAGATAGTTTAGATATTACATGTACACATAATCTCTTTCCCAAATTCATCTTTATTTGCTTAAAATCCTCTAAAGATGTAAAAACCATTCTTAGCTTGCTGGCAAGAAAGCTGCAGTTATTTATCTGAAGGCTTGACTGGGGCTGGAAGATCTGCTTCCAAGAAGGCTCATTCACTTGGCTGGAGGCTTCAATTCCTCACTATGTGGGCCTCTCATAAAGCTGCCTCAGTGTCTTCACACACGGCAACCTGAGTCCCACAGGGTGAGTGATCCTAAAGAGTGAGAGAGCAACCAAGACTGAAGCCACAGCATCTTCTATGACCTAATCTTGGAAGTGACAGATTATTACTTCTGCTGTATGATATTGGTCATACAGAACAACACAGGGACAATATGGAAGCACCACACAGAGCGTGAATACCATGAGGTGGAGATCACTGGGGTCCCTCTTAGAGGCTGATTACCACAATTGTTATAATACTTACTGTCTGGTGGTGGGGGTACCAACAATACCATTTTATTAAAGTTTTCATGTAGTATGATCTTGAACTATACTTGTTATTGCCTGCCTTAAATTTGTCCTTGCTCATTTTGGGGGTTCATTCTCCAGGCTTCCCACTAATTTTGGAACCATTCAACATCCTTTCCATAAATATGTTTTCTGCTTTTGGAAGTATGGTGGGCAGACTTCTAAGATGGCACCCAGGATTCTTGTCTCTGGTGTACACACCATGTATAACCCATTCATCTTGAGTGTCAGGAGAAACTGTGAATATGATGGATTTCACTCTTGTGATTAGGTTATATTATATAACAAAAGTGAAGGATGTAAATAATATCCCAACCAGTTGATTTTTAGTTAATCAAGAGCAGATTTTCTTGCTGGTAGAAATGTAAAATGGTACAGATACTGTGGAGAACTGTATGATTGTTCTTCAAAAAATTAAATATAGAATTACCATATGATCCAGCAATTCCACTTCTGAGTATATACTCAAAGAATTTAAAGCAAGGGCATGAAAAGATATTTGTACACTATGTTTATAGCGGCATTATTCACAGCAATAAAAAGGTAGAAATATCCCAAGTGTCCATTGACAGGTGAATAAACAAAATATGACATATAGATATGTATACATACACATACACACACAGATATGAATATTATTCAGCCTTAAAAAAATAGACACATGCTACAACATAGATAAACCTTGAGGACATCATGCTAAGAGAAATAAGCCAGTCACAGAAGGACAAATACTGTATGAATCCTCTTATATAGGGTACATAAAGTAGTCAAATTCATAGAGAGTGAGTGAGCAGAATGATCATTTTCAGAGGCTGAGGGGTGGGAAGATGGAGTTATTCTTTAGTGGGTACAGAGTTTCAGTTTTTCAAGATGAAAAAACTCCTAAAGGATGGACGGTTGTGATCATTGCATGGCATGTGAATGTATTTAATGCCACTTTATACTTGAAATAGTAAAATCTAGGTTATATATATTTTAAAACAATTTACACCTTTTAATTTTAAATTTTAAAATGTAAAAAAATAATTTTTTTAAAGATTATCCTGAGTGGGCCTGAATTAATGGAGAAAGCTCTTAAAAGAGGGACTGGGCCTTTCCTGGACAGAGAGACTCCTACCGGCTGAACACCATGTTGCGAGCTGCCTATGGAGGAGTCACACGACAAGGACCTGAGAGCAGCCTCTAGGAGCTGACAGCAGTCTCTGGCTGATAGCCAGAAAGAAAATGGGGACCTCAGATCTACCAACTACAACGAAGTGAATGCTGTCAACAACCAGAGACTCTGGAAAAGGACCCCAAGCCTTTGTGGAGGATGTAGCTGGCCACATCTTGATTATAGCCTTGAAAACCCCTGAGCAGAGGACCCCGCTACAATGTGTCAGACTCCTGACCAACAGAAATTATGATTTAAAATTTTGTGTTGTTTTAAGCCATTACATTTTTTTGTAATGTGGTGCATAGCAACAGAAAACGAATACAAATAGGCAGCATCAGGCTGTTATTTGCAATCAAGAATCCTGACTGGTTCGTGTATCCACTCTTGGCCAGGGGACCTTGAAGGATAATTCCAAGACTCTGTGCCATGAAATAAATAATACTCTTTTCTTTCCAGGAAAAGCTATGCATTGCTATTAACAAAAGGGGGAAGGCAGACCAGAGAGGTGAAATTGGAAAAAAAAAAAAAAAAAAGATGTTCACCACATTGTGTATGTATGTATGTGTGTATATATATTTACTTTAAAAGAAGTCAACTGGTTATCTACATATTATTTTATATCTCATTATCCTCCAATTTTTTAGTATTAATTTTTAACCACAAGTCTCCACTGTCTTAATAGTAGTGTTCCAAGGTTTCATTGATTTATCTTTAAGTTATGATGGTGGGGTAGAAATAGATTTTCTCTGTTTGAAGTCCCAAGGTCATTTAGTCTATTCTAGCCAGACCACTCAACTGAAGCATAACTGGGGACAAGTCAGTAGGACATGCCCAATGCTCAAAGAAGCAATCAGAATGGACAAAGGGGCAAAGGAAGAAAGTAGCAGGACACACAGTTCTCACCATCCCATTAGCCCCCTCTACAACTCCATTCAAACTCTCCTTCCAAATAGAAAAAAAGCATTGTCCATTCTAATCCAAATATATGAGGGTTTGGGTGGCTTGTCATTGTACTGATGATTTTTCAGTCTTTGAGAATTTTCTTTTAAAATGAGATAGGTCATATTTTAAGCCTTAATTAGCCAAGATCTTAATTCTTAGCTTATGCCAAGGATTGATTAAATCTGCTAATAGCAAGAATGAGTCACAGGATAAATGCTTGAGGAAGAGAGAAATGTTTCACAGATAAATTAAGCCTTCTTCACATTTTATCTAGGACTATCTAACTACTCTGAGTAATTCTGTATGACCCTTCTACAAATCCTTCAATCATCCCCACCATTTTTATGGTAAATATGTCCCCTTGTTCATATATAAGACATTCTGTGATAAGGTTACTATTTCTCCAGCTTTGTATCTCGTTTTGTGTTCTGGTACTATTAACTGGTCCCTCTTTCTGCCTTTATGCATGTAAAATTCCCAATCCCTACACCGCCTCCTTCTCACCTCCTTGTCACACACACATCATGTTTGTGCCTAGCCAATTTCTATTCCTTTTTGGGGATGAATTACCTTTTCAAAGATTTCCCTGATAGGCCATGCCTATCTGCCCCTCCCCTCAGCCCCCACTACAGTACACTCCTCGATGCTTGAAGAGTATATACTGCTTTATCTCTATCCCTTCCCTTACCCTGTAGGATGATATATACACATAGTGCTTATAATAGGGATAGGCATTTAGTAAATTCTGTATAAGTACTAGCTCTTATCATCATATTAAAATTACCTGTTTCAAAATCAGATTCTTCCACTGATGTGTAAACTCCTTCATTTAAAGGACAATATCTTATTCATTCCCTTTAAATTAGTTCTTATAGTAAGTGATCAAGGAATGTTCATTGAAATGTAATATGGTAAGAAACTATTATTTAATGAGCCCTGTGTCAAGCAAGATATCTAAAATAATCCCAAAGAGATGTCCCTGCTTTAATCCCCTGAAACCTCTAAATATGATCCCCTGTGATTAGACTTTGTTATATGGTCAGTTGACCTTAAAATAAGGAGATTAGCTCATTTCAGCTAACTTCAACTTTTAAAAGCAGACACCTCTCTCAGGTTGGTAGCAGAAGGGGAAGTCAGAGACAGAGGAAGCAAAGCATGAGAGCCAGCATTGTGGCTGGCTTTGAAAATGGAAGGGACCAGGCCTGGGAAACAGAGAGGCCTCTAGGCCTCTACTGCCAGCAAAAAATGGGACCTCAGTCCTGCAACTGCAACTTGTATGAACTCCCAAGAGCCTCCAGATAAAAGCCCAGCTCAGCTGACAACTTGCTTTTGGCCTTGTGATATCCAGAGCATAGGACCCAGCTGAGTCTACTTGGACTTCTGATCTACAAAACTGTGAGATAATAAATGGGTATGGTTATAAGGTGTTACATGTGTCATAATTTCTTA
Source organism: Ursus americanus (assembly GCF_024610735.1). Taxonomy (NCBI): domain Eukaryota; kingdom Metazoa; phylum Chordata; class Mammalia; order Carnivora; family Ursidae; genus Ursus; species Ursus americanus. Next base: position 37,249,496 of record NC_142143.1, read on the forward strand.
TAGCACCAATAGAAAATGAAGTACGTGTGAACTATATGCAGGACTCTTTACACAAGTATCGGGAATGAATCTCACTTAAAGACTCCTCCTCTTTTCTAATTTTCTGTAAAGAACTTAATTTCAACCTTAACACCTGGGAACTCTATATTGGTCCTCCTTGGTGGTCTTTTACCTCTACCAGGGTTGTGTGTGTCAGATTTCTGAGATGACAGTACACAGTGCTACTGTGGTCATCCGTCATGTTTGCACACTAGTTAATACTAGAACATCTATCCTAGCCTGCATGATCTCTTTAGGTATCTTCCTGACATTCAAGTCTCAGCCAGGGGTAGGTTTACTGTCAAACTTCAGGGCCTCTCACTTGAATGGGTCCCTTCCAAGGCCCTATACTTAACTGATTATTTGAAATCATCCATCTGTTTTCTTATAAGGAATCACCAAATTGTATAAATGTGAAGCACCACAAAGCCTGGATAGTCCCTCACCTCGGAACTTTCCTGAGTAATTAATCTTTTCTTCCCTATCCCACATTCCCCCCAACTGCCAGTAACTTCAGACATTGTCTTTTAGTTTCTCTCTCATTTTTTCCCCTTCACTACACTTAGCAATATGTGAATTTATTTATTCATTTAAAATGTGTTCATTCTCTGTCCCTACCCACTAGAATGTAAGCTTATTGAAGGCAGGCACTTGATTTATGTATTCCTGTATCCCCAGAACCTAGAATAATGATTGAGTGATCAATTTCAGGTCTACCAAACTGCTACTGGCTTAATCTATTTTGGCTGCTATAACAATATACCATAAACTGGGCAGTTTAGAAACAACGAACATTTATTTCTCACAGTTCTGGAGGCTGTACCTTAAGATTGTATTTTAAGGTTGAGGTAGAAGAGAATTCAGTGGCTGGTGAGAGCTCCCCTCCTGATTCATAGATGGTAATCTTTTCACTGTGCCCTCACCTGGAGGAAGGGGCTAGGGAGCTCTCTGGGGCCTCAGAGAGCACAAACAGACGGGCACAAATGACCTAACCAGTTCCCGAAGGCCCTACCTCCTAATGCCACCACCTTGGAGGGTAGGACTTCAACATATGAATTGGGGGGGGGGTGCACAGATATTATTCAGACCATAACACCTGCCAAGTTTGGAGCACAGCTATGTTTGGCTGGTGAGAGTCCCAGGCATAGGTTCCAGCCTCTCTGGTGCAGCCATTCAGCCATTCACTCTCAGATCCTGTCACATTCCAAGGACACTTCCAGGCTTCAGGTAGCAAATCCCCACTGCTCTAGAGACCCACCAACTTCTTTCTCCTCCTTTTAGCTGAGGCATCACTTTTTATTCTCAGTGAGGTCCTTTTTTCCCATGGCAGTACCCAAGGGTAGATTGGGAAGATCTCTCTGCCTCATTCCCCCTTCTCCACCCCAAATAAAAATAATTCATGATACTATGAATTAATGTTGTTCAAGTGAGGATAAAATTTAGAAAAATGCTTCTGTTTGTATGGATCTATAATATAATGTAAATGTGGCTTCCATAAATTTCATAGCCACCTGGTACACTACTTCCAACCAGATTACTGGCCTTTAAAGTCTTTAAATAGGAGTTTAGGGGTGGCCATTTCAAACTAGGAAGGAAAGTTTTTTGTTTGCTTTTTTTTTAATTTGACAGGGAGAGACAGAGAGAGAGGGAACACAAGCGGAGGGAGGGGGAAAGAGAGAAGCAGGCTTCCCACCCAGCAGGGAGCCCTATGTGGGGCTCGATGTGGGGCTCGATGTGGAGCTCGATGTGGGGCTCGATGTGGGGCTCGATGTGGGGCTCAACCTCAGGACCCTGGGATCATGACCTGAGCCAAAGGCAGATGCTTAACGACTAAGCCACCCAGGCGCCCCAGGAAGGAAAGTATTTTGAAAGCAACTTCTGCTTTTTTTCCCCCCAGCCACAAACATCCCCTGAGGCAAGGAAGCAGAGTGCTATCCACTTAAATGAGGGAAGGAAAAGAGGCAAATACAAGAAACGAAATCTCAATTTTTTCTTTCTTACAAACATTATTCATTTCATCTGAAAACCACCACATGAAGCTGATATATTATTCCCACCCGCTGCAACTGAGCACGGTCATTACCAGTGATGCTGTGTCTGTTGTCACTGTTCATGTTCATTCTCACTAGTACTCTGCTCTGTACGCCTTTTGCACTCTGGTTTCTGGAGGAATTTAGAAGCTTTTGCTATGATTCGAGATGAAGGACATTTGAATAAGTCCCTCAACTAAATTCTCATGTTCCAAAATGGAGCTCATGAACCTAAACTCTCCTTCCAGATGTTGGAGCAGGATTTAGTTGCTCTTGTAATTTCATTGCTATGGAGGATGACACTTGGCTGTGATGTTCCTGTCATATTTTCTCCCAGAGCTCATAGATACTCTCATATAAATTGGCCTTCCAATGGCCTGCCTTGATACCCTGAGGTGAGTGTGTCATGAGGCCCTTCTTGTAATTCTCACAAAATTAATTATAATTATTATTATACATGGTAGTTAAAGTCAGCCAGTGTTCCCAAAGTGTGGGACATGTAGACTGGTAGTACACAAAGTAATTTTAGATGGATATGACATTCAAATACCAGTGAAGCACTTAGCCAAAAGGCTATTCTCTTTTCAGTACACTTTAATCTTTAAGATTATATTATGTAGAAAAATAACAGGTTGATGTTATTATGCCCAACACTTGCCAATCTTCCTTATTTTTTAACAAATTGAGAGGAGGCCTTGGGTTCAGAACCTAGATAGGTAACCTAACTAGTATAACACTTTGTTTTCATTTCATTCGCTTTTAAGGTCTTCTTTCATTTGTCAATTGGAAATGTTTTCTACTTACAAAACTGACGTTTCCTTTAAAATAAATCTTATTTTTTTTAAACAAATCTATATAAGGTTCTTTTTTTAAAGGTTAAAAGAAACATGTAGTTTCTTAAAGAAAAATAGTATTTGTGGTTTCTGGATCAGGCAAAAGTCATGACAAAGTTTGGGGAACACTAAATTAAGAAATTCATATGAATGGCCATGTGATGTTCTGACACTGACCATTATACAGGTTGTAAGTCACGTGCATTGGAGGCAAGTCCTCATCTTTTTAGCACTATTTCTGTACTTTGAATTGTTGCCAGACACTCATCTGATTGTCCCTTTATGGGGACGAGAGGACCTTCATGGGAATATCAGCCACAAGTAACTGTATGAGTGTTAGGTTCTTGGGATGAAGCCAGATATGACAGAGTATTTACCCTGAAGAGTTAAAAGCAAGGTGACTTTCAGAGTAGTGGGCCATTGGGTCTGGAGAGTGAGACTGACTTTGTAACCCAGAGTCAAGGCAAGGGGTTAAATGCTATGATCTAGAAATCAGGGTTGATCTAAAAGTAGAGTCTGAAGCAACTTAGGGTTGGTCCCAGTCAACAATCTGGATGGGACTGAATATGTTATGATGCTAGCAGATTGTAAACTTTTCTTTAGGTTCCTAAAAACAACATTTGGAAGAAATTGTTATACAGTAGAAAAGAGGCTAGCCCAGGCATAGAGTACAGGAGATAAGACCAAACTGTCTTGTTGACTATTCTATTCTCAACTGTATAAAAGTAAATTAGAATTTCAGGTTTGAATTAGGGATGAGAACTTAAATGAATGACTTTACTTTCAATACCTTACATACACTTTGTACCAAAATACATTTCCACTTCTATAATTAAAGTTAATATGGAAAAAGATTCACTGAACAGAAAGTTGGCTTATAGACAATTTTAGTATCCTACATTGTATTAGTGATATATACCTTCAGTATTATAAGGATTGTAAAGGCTGGCAAAGCAGTGAGCTATCAATTAAGCAAAGTAACGATGTGGATCTGAAGAGTTCTTAACTATTTTCTTTCTTTTTTTTTTTTTTAGATTTATTTATTTATTTTGAGAGAGACAGAGAGTGAGCGAGCATACAGCAGGAGCAGAAGAATCTTCAAGCCGACTCCCTGCTGAATGCAAAGCCCTACGTGGCGCTTGATCTCAGGAACCATGAGATCATGACTTTAGCAGAAACCAAGAGTCAGACGCTTAACTGACTGTGCCACCCTTAATATTTTCTTTAATAATTAGAGATTAACTTCTTTTGACATGTAAAAGCTTTTTACCATCTGGCAATTCACCAGTCTTTTACCGAACAAAACACTAATTCTGAAATTTTTATTTTTTGCTTGGGTTGACTTTAAAATTTTCCTTTTCTTGTTCTGTGTTCACATATTACAATATAATCAAATATATTTTCAAGTTTGGATTCATTCATAAGTAAATAAAATAAACAAATCTCCACATCATATAGGTTGATACTAAGTTAAGGCCATACACACACAAGCTTTTGTGCCTATGTTACTACATTCTCTAGTTGTTTTTCTAACTTTAAACTTGACTATTAGTGTAGTATCATATTATTGCTGGACTTTTTAGGTAATGGTACATCAGAGAGAGAGCACAGAAAAATATCTAAGCTTCATGTGTGTAAGCATTTAAAATAATGATTTAATTAAAAATTCTTCAAATTCATCATAATTAACAAATAAATTAATGGTTAGTGGGGATATCTGTGGTGTAATTAGGCTTTTAAAAATATACATATTCTTGGAGGCACTTAAATGGCTCAGCTGGTTGAACATGTGACTCTTGGTCTTGGTGTTGTGAGTTCAAGCCCCATGTTGGGTATAGAGACTACTTAAAAATAAAATCTTAAAAAAAATACATATTCCTTTTTGACAACTTCCTGCATGTAATTAAGATCCCAACATGATTAATGATTTGCTGCAGCAAAGAAAGCCAGTTAGCAAATTAATATAGTTCAATTTTTATTTTGTATTTTCATTTCTTCTGCTTAAAGTTTGAAGTTCACTCAGCTACTAAAATATTATGAAGTGATTAACTTTGTGTCATTGTTTTTTAAATAAGAAGTTTTGCCTCTTCTGGAATTAGGCATAGGTCTTCAGTATTAATTCAATAATATCATTTAAAAAAAAATCCTCCATACAAAGGCAAAGCAGAGGGCAGTTTAAGACTAGTTCCATTGAGGGGCGCCTGGGTGGCACAACAGTTAAGCGTCTGCCTTCTGCTCAGGGCGTGATCCTGGCGTTATGGGATCGAGCCCCACATCAAGCTCCTCCACTATGAGCCTGCTTTTTCCTCTCCCACTCCCCCTACTTGTGTTCCCTCCCTCCCTCCCTCCCTCTCTCGCTGGCTGTCTCTATCTCTGTCAAATAAATAAATAAATCTTTAAAAAAAAAAAAAAGACTAGTTCCAATGAGATTAACATGGAACTCAGGGACCCTTAGAGCTGGGGAAGGAAAGCTAAACTCAATGAAATTTGCATACAATAGCCCAGGTGGTTTTTGTTGTGTTTGTTTTGTTTTTGACTGGTAACCTTTGGTAACTGATACTTAGCTATATGGCTTATTAATAAACTATCATTTTATTTATTAATTCTACATTTTGAAGTACTTGAATCAGAAATAGCGTACTTCCCATCAAAATCTTGTCCACATGAAAACGTGAGATACCAGTATTTCAGAGCACTTTTAAGGGCTACCATATAGACCATAACATTCTTGGGAAACAGTAAGAATAAGTTTGTCTGTTTTTCCAGGTAGACAGAAAAGCTGACAAGGCAGTTCTCAGATTCCTTTCTTTTAATATAAGAGCTGTATTCTGGAGCTCTTAAAGTGAATAGAAATTTTATATTTTAGCACTAACAGTTCTTCAGCTCCTAACACCATGATCATTCAAAGGTCTGATATTACCATTGGTGCATAATATGCATGTTACACTCACTTTCTATTTCTAGTATTTCCAGAGGAAATATTTTTACCCTAATTTGGGTTCTATTATTATCCTAGTTTTTGCATTTCAGAAAATTCAGTCTTACAGGCAGGTGGCTTCCTACTTGCATTTTACTCAATTATTCTATTTGTCAGTATGATAGGCTGCAGTGTAGTCTACTGGAGGATAAGAAAACTTAATTGTTCACGGCTGCATCCCCAGCATCTAGAACAATGCCTGACCCAGTACAGGTGCGTAATATTTGCTGATGGAATCCTAATCCTGCTGCTGAGTAAAACTCAATTAGTTCTTTGGGGAATCGGTCTAGACGATCCCTAAAGTTCCATTTAATGGTAAAGAGTAATGACTTTTCTTACTTTGGTCTAAATGTTCTAAAAACATGTAGTGGATGAAAACAATGGAGTTTTTAGAAAAATACCAATTGGTGGAGACTGCAAATAGATGGCTTGAAAGACTTGAGCTATTGTTACAAGTCGTGCGTGTGGTGTCAAACAAGACAAAGATAAAAAGCCTTTTTTTTTTTATGATTATAACGATTTACAAAGTCTTTTTTTCCCCGAACACACAACCTCAAAAGGTGGTTTAAATATGTCATATGATCAATGGATCGCCAGTGCCTAGAACAATGACCGGCTCATAGTAAATATTCAATAAATACCAAATGAATTAATTGCGTAATATTAACATTCCTTTGAACTCTAGAAGCAGCTGGGTCTTTACCCATCCTTAGAAAGCGATGGAGCAGGAACCAGAAATCCCTTAAAAGGTTAGGACCAGTAACAAGGCTGAGCTAAGCTCATTGGTAGTACAAGGCAGGCTTAGAGCACTGAAGAAAGGGTAAGAGGACCCGAAATACGCATGAGATAAAAAACAAAAACAAAGCAACAAAAAACAAACATAAGAGGAAAGACGTTTCTACAACGGAGGTTGGCAGGAAGCCACCGCAATTAACCGCAGGTCAACCCTTGTTACCAGGCGGTCACCTAGGACTGAGATCTGGGGTAACTGCCACCAAAGCCCTCAGACCCAACTTTTAAGAGCTTCTTATCAATACTGACATGCCCAAGTTCATCCGAGTTCCTCAGAAAGAGAATCACAAGCGCCTAATTCACGTCCGATCCTCCATTCCATTCAAATAACGCAGCCAATAGGAAAATCCTCCGCCCAGAGCGAACGACTGCGGAGCTCAGACAGCCCTGGAGGCAGGTCGGCCCGGTAGAGCCACCGTACAGCCCAACTGCTGGCCTCCGGAACCCCAGGAGCCAGGCGGGACAACCTTCCTTCCCTGTCTCCGCCCTTCCAGGTTGGTCCCAGCCCCCGCAGCCCGGGCGGCCTGGACCACACCCGCTTCCCTCCGGTGGCCTGGCCGCCCCCGCCGCAGTTCGCGGGAGCGCTCTTCCTGGGGCGGGCACAGGCCTAGGGCGCATGCGCACTGCCCGAAGGGCGCCTCCCTGTCCGGATCTCGCGAAGTTACGTTAGATTGGCCGCCGGTGACGGGTGGCCGGGCCGGGGGCGGGAGGGCTTCTGGGGTAGGAAGGGAGGTCCGCTCGGCCGGGCGCGCCGCCCCAGTGCTCTGTGGGATACTGGAAGTCTCGAGCGTCTCCTCCCGGTTCCCAGCCCTCCTCTGGCCCGCATTCATAGAAACAGTCACACACCCCCTGCCTCCCCTCTCTTCCCTCTCCACCTCCCCCTTCCCCCCCTCGCGATAAGAAGACCCGGCGGCAGGAGAGGGGATGAAGATGGCGGACGCGAAGCAGAAGCGGAACGAGCAGCTGAAGCGCTGGATCGGCTCCGAGACGGACCTCGAGCCTCCCGTGGTGAAGCGCCAGAAGACCAAGGTGAAGTTCGACGATGGCGCCGTCTTCCTGGCTGCTTGCTCCAGCGGCGACACGGACGAGGTCCTCAAGCTGCTGCACCGCGGCGCCGACATCAATTACGCCAATGTGGACGGACTCACTGCCCTGCACCAGGTCTGTGCACCCTGCCGCCGGCTCCCCTGACCCTGCGGGTTCTCGTCGGCCTCCCGCTGGGGCCTTCTCTCTGCTCTCGGCCTCTGGAGGCTGGGGGCGGCGGGAGACTCCCTACTGCGGGGTGAGGGGGCGGCTTCCCGCCGGGGGGGGGGGAGAAATGCTGCAGGGAGGGCTTCTGGCTTGAGGCCCCCTTCAGACTAGTTGATGTCGGAGTTGGGAACTGGGTGATTTCCGGGCAGAGGAAAAAGGGACTGTGATCGGCTTGGGGCCCCAGGGCCGTTTGTGGACTTGTGTCTGGGATTTGGGGTCGAGACGGGGTGCGGTATATTGGGGTTGTACCTGGGCCCGATGTCAGTGATACGCTTGGACGACGGGGGATGCTAAAGAAAACGACCAACAAGGGGCGTTAGGGACACTTGAGCAGATGGACGTCTTTGGCTTGTAGGTGGGCATTGGATTTGCTGTAGTTTTTAGGACTTGATTACAAATGATGATGATAATAATAGTAATCAAGAGCCCTAAGCTGAGTGCCTGAGCGGACGATTTCCTGTTTTCTCCTTTATTACTCTTGGTCATTGGGGAGGGGGAAACGGGGTGTAATTAGCTGATCTGCTCAGGGTGAAAGGGAGGGGATGGAGGTGGGTAAGGTAAGGAAGCATTCAAACGGGCTTGCCCACCGGCGGACCCGAACGTACTGAAGTATTTTTCGGAGAAGAGTTTGCCGCAGTGTCAGAGATCCTCGAGCCCCACGTCTTGGGGTGTGCACTGGGGTTAGAAGGAGAAGAATAAACACGGGGCACGCTTTTCAGAGCCGATTACCAACCTCTGATTTTCCTTTTGGGGGTGGAAAAAAAGAAAGCTGTTCACAAACTTTTCTCAAAATGGATGCTTTGTGCATGTTAAAGTTTTATAGTAGTCTGATTGGGATCTCTCAATGTTAGCCAAATAAGGAGAAACTATTGGCAATCCAGAGATAATGTTGCTTTGCCTTTAACAGGCCAAAAGCAACACAACCACGTAGAGTTCTGCATAAAAAGCAATTTTTAAGTGATAGTAATAGGTGACAAGACATTGACTCTCTTCATTTTCTTACTGGGCAATTTGGAATTACTTAGAAGACGGCTCTAACAGCAATAGCTTCCCCTTACAATGAAAAGATTTGTAAACTATCGCAAAGTTGCCTTGGTTATATGCGGAAGGTCATAGCTGTATTTTATTTAATACTGTAACAAAAACTTGTTTGAGAGGCTGAAACTTAAGGCTTTATATTTTATGAATATTGCTTGCTGCCTTTTTAAAAGGTGTGTGGTGGCATTTTCCTTTTACTGCTTCCTGTTTGGTGAATGATGACCGTTTTAAGTTTTATTTAATTGAATTCTCATATCAAACTTGGCGTATAGCCTTTGTTTACAAAGTTGACTGGATGGATTGAAATGACTGACAGATTGCAGGACAAATCTGGAATTCAGAATGTGGCATCCAGTAAAAATGTAGAGCGGTCTGTAGTTCTTTTTCTCTTCCATAAATTTAGAGTCTCTAATGTATAGCATACTTTTTATTTGGCTGAGGTATATTTTGAAACATAGCAAACTCTAGATTTAAAAACATGGTATTGAGAATGAAAGAAGCTTCTGGCACTAAAAATGATAATGTAGTTATGTAAGATGAAGCATCTTTCAAGTGCAATTTACATGTTTGAGTATGGAATTGATTCTGAAAGACACAGTTATTGTATGCTTAGGTACAGTTGGATAATAGTTTACATCAATATGTTTTATTAAAATTGTCAAATAGAAATTTAAAGTTATCACACTTGTGGAGGAACCCAATTGTATTGGCTTGGAGGAAGAGGAAATTTTCTAATGCTTATGTTAATGTAATATAGGTCTAGGTAGGAAGATAATATACGTGTAACAGACTTTTTAAGGGTTTTTTTTCCCTTTCAATTTGGGCATGTTGCAAGAATTAGCCTACTTATCAGTGTTTTCCTGATTAACTGAATTCAGTAGTAAGTTTGGCAACATATAGGTAACAGTATTTATTGGGTATTTTGTTTTAGCTGAGAAGCTTTTAGGCAGAAGTTTCAAAGTTTATGCATAATCATTTGCATAATATCTTTTTGTAATTTATCTGCACATTCCTTAAGTCACTGAAGCTAAAGTCTTTTAAATATCAAGTACTAAAATTTTTATCATGTTTTCTCCACTCTCATTTCTTTTTTATCAACTCTTATACTTTTTTCCCATTGTGACGGTCAGAACAAGGAGTTCGCTTTGGGCAAATTCAGGACAACAGATAGTGGAAGGTGATAAATTAAACTTTGTAAAAAAGAATCACAAGAAAATTTTAAGCTTTTAAGAAATCTCTTGAATGCTGCTTGTTTTACTTAAATTATAAAACTTGAAATTGACCCACTGATTTAATAGCCCTTGAATAGTGTTTTTTTAATTTAACTTTTCAAAGATTGTATACCTAAAATGTTTTTGCTAGACTAATTATTGATAGTCTTTTGGAATATTCATTTACCTTTTTGGTTTTAATTAAGTGTCTTCAATTTCATTGTCAGGAGAAAAGTTTTAGAAACTTCACAGCCCATAAATATACTTAATCTATTATTTTACTTCCATTTTTAATGTAAGCAGCTTATATTTAAAAGTTTATTGGTTGAATGTGCCCTCTCATTAGAAGTTACAAAAGCTACTTAATTTTCAGCTATTCTTTTTGTATAGAAATATGTCATCCATAGTGGAGAAAAAGCAGTGTTCTTGTCAAATTTCCTGTCTTGGTCTCTGGAATAGCCTCCCTCCCTGACTCCCATAGCTAGAAAACAATACTGAACAGTATTGAAGCTAAAATAAACTTCTCGTTTTTTGGAACTGAGGTCTAGAGTAGATTTTCATTTTTATTGGTGGGCATTAATCAGTTCTGATTTTATAGGTACCTGGTCGAGTTTTCTGCCTTGTGATCTGTATTTATGTTTCAGTATACATTAGAAAGATTTTAGGAGAATAATAGAGGTTTCTGTAGAATGCCTTATTGCTGATTACTACTGATACTGGTGTTCATAAATGCAGGACTGAGATTTCTTCCAACAGTGTTGAGTTTACCCTTTGATTTTACCTTAAAATCTTATCTACTTCCTCTGTGCCAGTAACTTCCAAGTCGGTTTCCAGTTCTCACATTTCTGCAGAGTTCCAGTCCCTCATTTCCATTTTTCTAGTGATGATGTATTGATTTAAAATGAAATATTATTCAGTGTGTTGTGATTTTATATTTAAAAATGTATATTTAAGTAGTAATATAGTAAATAGAGGTTTACCACCTCTGCCATAGAATAGCAATTACTGCATTTACATTTAGCTTTGTGATTTCTTCAAAGAATTCTTATTCAAACATGGATTTTCATAGTTCAGTTTTATATTCTACTTTTATCACTTAACATTAGTTTAGATACATATGTATATATCTTTTCATATCCTTAGACTTTACCTGTATCCATTTTTCAGTCTGAGTATTACTCAGTTGTTAGTTTTATATCAATGTCAGGAGTTTCTTTGAATTCAACCTGAAATAAAACTTGAATCTTTCTTCACGGAGCCTACTCTTCTCATTGATACTTCTGATTCTTATGTCATTAATCTCTGGATCAAGCTTTAAATATCTCAGTTACTATTTATTCATCCCCTTGTCTACATACATCCATTCAACCTTCACAGTTGCCTTTGCATCAATTCTTTTCCTTGCTACTCTCACTATCAGCCTAGTTTGATGATAATAATAAACCTAGTTTATTATTTTATCCCTAGAGTATAGTAATAGGTTAATTGCTTTCTCTGCCTCTGTTCTTTCTCTGGTCCAATCCAGCATTCATATTGCTATCAAAATAATTTTTTGACAATATCACTTGTGTCACTCCTCTCCTTAAAGTGTTTCATCATTTAGCTTATAACTGATGTGTCTCCGTTTTCTTCTATTTTTTACTCTTTACCTTTTTATTTCCACGCCTATGGTCATGCTTTTTCTGCCACTAGAATATCCTCCCTCCCTTCTTTGCCAGTCAAATCTTAGTTATTCTTCAGAGTCCAATGGAATTGCCAGTCAGTAAGGTTCTTTCTGTCCTTCGAATTGTATAATATGGCACTGGAGAAACACTCTCTTCTCTGGGGTGCTCATTGTACCTTATATTTTTCCTCTCTGCTGCTATTGAAGCACTTCTTATTGAATACTGTTTGTTTTTAAGTTTGTCTTTCCTGATAGAGTGTAAGGACCCAATTTCCCATGTGTTTGTATTTCCAGAGCCTGGCACATATTAGGTGCTCACTAAAGATTTATTGACTTGTATCATTTACCTTGTATTATAAGTACAAAGTTTTATACTTATTTGTATATTGTGAGATAAATTTTAAAGCCTTCACATCCAGTACTTATTGTTCTTACACATACTAGAACTTAGGTGTTCATAAAACAAATGAAAATCTTTGTTGTGTATCTTCTGTGTAGATTTTTTCAAATATCTTGAGCTTTTAAAAAGTTCCTAATATTAACCTCCTTCCTATTAAAAAACCAGTTTAAGTCTTGGTTAAGTGATAGAAAATTATTTAGTTGAGTCATCAATTAATTTGCCACCTTCTTTATAAAAGTCTGAACTAGGTCCTATAGAGGAATACAAAGTAGAATTAGATCTATGTTCTGTGCCATTATAATTTTAAGATAAAGTTTTCCTTTTACTTTTCAATAGAGACAGACTTGCAGATAAGTTTAGTATTCAATCCTTTTGCTCTTAAAATACAAATTTTATCAACTTTAAGTGATCCATTTGAAGCTTCTTTGTAAAAATATGTGGCTCCCCTCTTGACAGTAAAAGGAGTACTTTTGTGCAGTCTTTTCTTAAATGCTTAATCTTCTCAGCCAAACCGTTTTCAACTGAATCGTAATCTGAAATGTAACTCTCTTTAAAAGTATTCTAATAGGGCTGCTTAAAGTGTTTTCCAACCAAAAGGAAGAGAGATTGGAGTGGTTGATATTGAGTCTCTTGTTAAGAGAATAGTGTAATTGCTATATAGGAGAAATCTGTTTAAAACTGAATGTGGAGTTTTTTTTGTTTTTTTGTTTTTTTTTTTTTTTGGGTGAGGGATGTTAAGATCTTAGAAGAATCTATTCAGCCATTTATAAATAACAGTATTATCTGTTTAAAAGTATGTGCGGTATAAATTATTCTCTCTACATTATTTTTTTGTTAGAAAGACTGTAAGACTTTATGCTGATGGCTCTTAAAACTCTTTATTGAAACCATCCTAAATCTATTAAAAGGGAAAAAAACCCTACCTAAACAAACAAAACTTCTAACCCCTATAAACTGGCCCCTCACTTCCTGCAAATAAATGGACAACCCTAGCCATATATGGGGTGCACTGGGAGGGCACCAGTGCCCACACTGCTGCTGTTATAATGTCTTCTCTGCAGTTCCTGCCTTTGTGCTTCCTGGCAACAGTTTTGTGGTCTGACTTTGAAGTGTCATAACCAAGACCATCTTTCATGCACTTCAGCTAGTGTGATTGCAAGCTGTGACTGAGCATTTTCTAGTATAACCAGGTAGAAGCAGGAGATGAAATGGAAGAAATTTGTTATCATGTTTTACAAGTACTGTTCACATAAGAATTGTACTTTAAAAAAAAAAACTAGGAGCGCCTGGCTGGCTCAGTTGGTGGACCATGCGACTCTTGATCTCGGGGTTGTAGAGTCAAGCCCTGTGTTGGGTGTAGAGATAACTTAAAAATAAAATCTTAAAAAAAAAAAAAGCCTCAGGTGATTTTTTTAAAGATGACTAGGAAGATGACTTTTATGGGGGATGGGGAGTATAGGAAATTGTTTTGTTATTGCTATAACATAGTACTTCTTGAGGGTTCCTGAAGTTGGTTTTCATTCCCTTTCTGCCTGAAAAATATTGCCATTTTCACCCCACTTTTCTTTTGAAAGTTTATGGGGTTCCACAATCATGTTGAAAAGATGGAGTATTGGCATTTTGGTATACCACTTTGAAAGGTTGAGGACCTCCAAAAGGCCTTTTGAGTTTATTCTAAGTTGGGGTTGGATATTAGCCATGACTTATCAGTGTTGTATTGAGAAGTAGAATTGACTGGTGAACATTTGCTGAGGATTTGTTATATGTGGAACACTGTGGTACATGCCTTTACAACCAATATCTCATTTAATTCTCATGGCATCCCTTTCTTGCTCAAGATTACCAAGGTAATAAACAACAGAGCTGAGTTCTAACATGCAGGTCTATCAGATTCCAAAGCCCAAACTTAACACCATGCTAGATTTCTTCTTTTAAATCTGAAGAAGTATTCTTCAATCTTCTAGTCATTATGGTTGATGATTAGTAGTTAGAGGTTTTTCAGTTAATCAGCCGAGAATCAAATGAAACACACACTACACACACACACACACACACACACACACAATTTTTTCTTCATCTACTTTTATTTTAGCTAGCCAACCCCTTTACGAGTTTTCTGTGGTAACCGAAATGCAGTAGTACTATATCTAAATTAATCTCAGAATCTGTCCTAAATTTTAGGAACTGCCAAGATTGTTTTTGACTGGTTATTATGTGCAGAGTATTTGATCAAGTGCTTTGGGAAGTTGCAAAAGAAGTTACAAAAGCAACAAAAACTCCTTTTTTAGGACATAGAGCTTAGTCTTTAAACGTCTCTATCCTAATAATAATTTATATTATTGCTTTAGGCATTTTTATGTATGCGTTTACAGTACATGCTTTATTTATCTATACACACACACACTTAACTTGCAATGAAAAAAGGTAAGTTATAGGAAAACTCATATCAGTATTAAAACAAACAAACAAACATTGAGTTTGTCACTACCATTTCATCTGCAGTTTACTTCCTGGACAGTGATTATTGGTATTTATAATTAGGACTTGAGATATTACATGAAATGCTAATAAAATTAACTGAATTAATTTATGAATTAGTGAAACAAACTTTTAATGTTAATCATGTTTGATTTTAATTGGAAGCCTTTTGTTAGTAGGAATATCCAAGTTATAAAAGTACTTTTTAAATCATTTTGCAGAATTTTGCCCAATTACGTTTTAGATCTTAACTTGGAAATGGCAACAGATTTTTTTTTTCTTGTTGGTAATAAGTGAGAGCACCATTTGAAATGTGATTTACTTGTCCATTAAATCACTGATTCCCAGAATTTTACATTTCATAGACATGTAAAATGTTTGCTTAAATTTCACTGACTAAAAGAGGATAGCTTAATTTTTATTTGCCAGCGTGATATACTGTCATCACCATTTTCATAAAGAAAAAATATTTTGGACAACAAAAGACTATAGTATCCGAATAAGTAAAGGAAAGTGGGGATTCATGTCAGTCTATAAAATTATTGCTGTATTGACCAGAAATTTTCTTGATAGTCTTTCATGCAGGTAGAGTAGTTGAGGATGAACAGATTTCATGATTGTATTCCCTGTGTCCTCATTTTGGTAGGATATGATGGCACTCAGGTCATGGCAGGCCACATCATTAGGGTACAAGTGCCTAGCCCCTAATTACCCAAGATGGAGCAAAAGAACTTACCTAAAGAGATTCAGGAAACCAGTGGAAGCAATCCACCAGTTCATATTTTAGGAACCACCAGTTTCATATTTATACTTCCATAAGCCTTTGTACATGTAATCTTCCTCTGGAATGTATTTCCTAGCTTATTTATATTAAAGCACAGCTCAAAGCACAAAGTGTAGACTTGCATGACCACTGGGGCACACAGTGATTCTCTAAATTACTGTTTAAACTCTTAAGTTTGGCACCTACACAGAACCTGCTATTGTTAATATATCTTATCTCCAGACAAAATAGTGGATTCCTTCAAATAGGGATTTTAATTCATTTTTCTTTAAATCCCCTTTGGTATTTGAATTTTATTTTAGCAGGTGCACAGTGAAAGTTTGTTGGTTAAAAAAAAATTGAACACAGTGTAGACCAATCTTGTGAAGAGCTGAGATCATAGAAAACAAAATGAAGACAGTTTGTGTGGGTAAATACAACAGAATTAACAAACGTTAAAAATGTAATAAAAGTGCTTATACCAGTAACTTACTTTTATAATGCTTAAAATGCAAAGGTAGCCATTGTTATAGTCAAAATTTAGCAGGATCTTAGATTTTTTTTTAAATGGAATATATTCTTGGTTACCAATATAAGCAGAATTTTGCTCCATTTATGCTACGTACTTCGAAAATAAATTTTTTCAAACAAATTGTTTGTTGTTGGTTTAGAAAAGGAGTCCTTAGCATACTGGTATTAGAAGCTAATTCATATTTTCAAATGATTTTAATCGCAGTTTTTTTTTTTTTTCTAAATAACACTTTCACTGTGGATCGCTGTATGCCAGTATTTTCTGACCTTATTAGTATTTTGGTTGTTTATCTTTTCATTGTTATGCTGGCTAACCATAAAAAGACAAACTTGAGCTCTGTGGTACTGCTCTAAGTGTGCTTGCTCCACTCGAATGCTCTTTCATGGGTGGAGACATTCCACATTGTCATGTGTTGTATAGGCATTTCTGAAATGACATTCGGTAGAAACCATGGAAAGAAATGAAGGCATTCCTCAGCTGTCACCTTTTTAGTAATCTGTTTAAATGCCTTATGTGCACTGAGTGAGATATTCTTCAGGGAGAGCTTCACTTAAACGTTACTTTAGCTTGATTATTAAGCTGAAATTACGTTTTTTTGTTTAACATGTTCTCTAACAAAAATGTGAGGTTATAGAAAGTTTGTATCAGTTTCTTAAATACTTGCGTAGTGCAAAAGACAAATTTTGTGAGAATATGAATTGATACCCTCTTAGAAGTTAGCCATGTGGAAAAGTGTATTTTCCTGGATTAACTTCCAAAACACACACATACACACATACCAATTACCCTTATAGGAAACATATGTACATTTTTTTAGATGATTATGAATGAATTCCAATATTTATACTTTTGTTTGGAACATTTCTGGAACTCTTCTGCTCCAGAATGATCTTTTGAATATCTTCAGTATTGAAGTTTGTTTTGTTTTGCTTTTTTCCTTTTCTTTCAGGGGAGTTTAATTTTGAAACTGATAGTCATTTAGAGATATGTCTGGTGAACATGGGTAATCATAGTTAATATCAGTGATTAGATAATATTTTAAAAATGCTTATTTTTAATTGGAATATAATCATATAGAGGCCATATTGAATTTTATTTAACTCTTTTTACATTGGGCTTGTGTATACTTCAGAATTTCTTCATGTTAAGCTGGCATACTCTGTGTGTTCTAGACTTTGCGTGAAATAAGTCAGTGTTTTAGCTTGTGATTTGAACGTGGTGTTTTTTTGTAGATGTTTGTTTTCTACAAAAGATTTTGGTGCTAGTGTTGCCAGATCATGGCACTGTATTTCATTAAGAGCTATTGTTTTTCTCAAAAGTATGTTACTTTGTACAGTTTTTCTTAAAAGTTTAGAACGGGTGACTTGTTCAGCAATCTCTATATCCTTTCCAAGTACATGGAACAATCTGCATAAAAACTGTCTCATATTCAGGTTTTTTTCATTACAAAATGTCTGTTGCTGCTTAACTCTTTCAACCATCATTTTTTTACAATAAAATGTCTTTAAATTTCCGATCATCTCAACGTTTTTACTTACGATATACATGAAAAAGCCTTAAGTAATTATTATGCCTTCAGTGTCTTCTACTCTTGCTTTTTTGTCTTCCCCATCTCCTTTTTACTTTAGAACATGGCTTACTTTCAAGTTTGTTTATTGTTCTGTATGTATTTTATCCCAAATAAACATTTAGGTATAATTATTTAAGTAATTAAAGTATCATAGAAAAACATAAAAAAAAAAAAGAAAGAAAGAAATACTGGGATGCCTGGTTGGTTCAGTCAATACAACATGTGACTTTTGATCTCAGGATCTTGAGTTCAGGCTCCAGGTTGGATATGGAGCCTACTTTAAAAAAAGAAAGGAAGGAAGGGAGGGAGGGAGGGAAGAAGGGAGGAAGGAAAAGACTATTCAGATTTTCAGGCCGGAGGTAGGCCCATGGAAAACCTTAGTAAACTCTCCTTTATCCATTTTTATTTGGTATATAATTTTCTATAGATGGGGTTCTGTTTAATTTTCTAGTTTTTTAAATTTATTTTTAAATTAAACTTTTTTAGAAAGAAAGAGCACGCACATGCACACACAAGCAGAGGGGGTCGGGGAGAGGAGAGAGAAAATCTCAAGCAGGTTCCATGCCCAGCATGGAGCCCATTGCAGGGCTGGATCTCATGATGGCGAGATCATGACCTGAGTCCAAACCAAGAGTTGGCTGTCTTAACCAACTGAGCCACCCAGGCACCTCTAAATTAAACATTTGAAAAATACTTCTGTTAATGAATACCTATACACAACTTCCTTTTTAATGGCTACATAGTATTCCACTGTGTGTGTGTGTGCGTGTGTGTTTACATGTGTGTACGGTACATTCCAAAATTTATTTTCCCAGTTGTCTGTGATGAATATTTAGTGTATATTTCCAACTTTTCATGATATGGTGGATATTGTATCTTTGCTTACTCATGTATTGTTAGGATTGTTTTTTAAGAAGTTTCACCTAAAATTTTATGTTTTGCTCAAAATAATATGCTGTTTAATGCTTGTGTATGAAAAAGACACTTTCAGTAAATTCTCTAGTGTATCTAACATAGAAGACTAACCTTGAAAATACTCTGGCTGACATACATCTGTTACATTTATAATGTGATAATGTCCTCTTTCTTCTCTAAGTCATCCATAGGAAAATCTGTTTTATTACTTTACTACTCCATGTATGTTAATAAAATTTGTGTATAAGTTATTTAAAATGTTAAACATTATTTGTGTTTTACAGATAAATGATGATGTTACTCGTTTAAATTAGTGATTAACTAATTCATACAACAAATACATTAATCATTATTTACCATATGCCCGGCATTGTACAAATCTCTAAAAAAACAATGTTCCCTGCCTGAATGTAGTGTATAATCTAGAGGGGTGGTATTGTGAACAAATGATGACATTTTAGTAAGTGTTAGAATGGAAATACAGGGTGAGATGAAAGTTTTTATTTGGAGGACTTAACCTAGAATATCAGGAAGGACAACCCTGAGAAAGTTATGTTTATAAGTTCCGGTAACAACAGATGTCTTCAGCCTTTCATGATCCTATTCCCTTCTTGCTTGTTTTTTGAATGCCCCTATTCAGTGTACCTTTTTAATTTCTTTCTTTCTTAAAGAAGAATATTCCAAGATTCTCATATGTCTCTGTTTTTTCCCATATCATGCATTCCTATAGTTTCAGTTTTTCTCTTTATATGATTTGTTCTCCTTTTTAGTGTAATCCATGTCTTATTTTTGACATCATCAGTTTTCGATTTACTAAACTAAAATCTCAGCGCCATTTTCTGTTTTCTTCTTTACTTTCTACATACAGTTAATATCTCCCATTACATGCACACCTGAAGGAGAAATGCTCCCAAATACATACTAGCTTTTATGTATTTACTTAACAGAATCAGAGGCCTCTTCTGTACCATATGCTATTGAATGCTGGGGGGATTTTATTTTTAAGCAAAACAGATACGAACACTACCCTCATAGAGTTTACAGAATGAAATTACTTAGCCATCGGGGAAATGCGAATTAAAACCATGCTTCACATCCACTAGAATGGCTCTAATAAAAATAACAGATGATAACAAGTATTAACTAGGGTTTGGAGAAATTAGAGCCCTCTACACTGCTGGTGGTAATATGAAATGATGCAGCCACTTTCAAAACAGTCTGGCAGTTCCTCAAAAGCTTAGACATAGAGTTACCATATAACCTAACAGTTATACTCCTTGGTATATATCCAAGAGAATTGAAAACAGATGTCCACACAAAATTTGTACATTAATGTTTATAGCAGCATTATTCATAAAAGCCAAAAAGTGGGAGCAACACAAATGTCTATCAGTTGAATGGATAAATAAAATATCCTATATTATGTTCCTGGAATCAGTGGAAGAGTATTTGGCAATAAAAAGAAACTAAGTACTTGATAAAATATAGATGAATCTTAATGACATTATGCTTAAGTAAAGGTAGCCAGTCACAAAAGGCCACATTTTGGATGATTCCATTTATATGAAATGTTTAGAGTAGGCAATATATATAGAGAGAAGATAAATGCTTGCCAAAGGCTAGAGGTATTGAGGGGAAATAGGGAGTGACTGCTAATGGGTATCCCATTTCTTTTTAGGATGATAAAAAATGTTCTAAAATTGATTGTGGTGATGATTACACAACTCTGAATATACTAAAACTCTTTCAATTCTACACTTGAAATGGGTTATTGTATGATGTGTGAATTATATCTCAGTAAGCTATTAATATCTTTCTAAAAATGAAATTCTCTATTTATTTGTGTTCACCACTAAGAATTGAGGCACTGGCAAAGGCTGTAATTACCTTTTCCTAGTACTCCCAACTCCAGCCTAAGCTTAGTGTTCATCACTGTAGTTATGATGGCAAAGGATGGCCAAACGTTGTCCCTACCCTAACACGGCTTGCAGTATACTGAGGTATGTAGACAAATATACAAGTGATTATACATTTATGTCAGTTATGTGTAATGATACGTAATGGTAGTAGTACAGAGTTCTGTGGAAGTTTGTGAAGGCACATGTCACCTAGAATTGGGGAGGAGGAAGGCTTCTTGGGAAAAGGTGATGTTTCAACTGCTGAGTGATGAGTAAAAGCCAGCGTTGCGAGGGACAGAAGGATGTAGAAAACTATTTCAGAGAGAGGGAATAGTATGTTCAAAGAGCTGGAGGGGAGGTGAACAGCAGTGTGGAAGGATCTTAGGTTAAATGAGACAAATTTTCTCTTTAGGAAAAATCACTTAGGCTACAATGTGGAGAATGCACTGAAAAGAGAACAAGATTGGAGGCAGGGAGACTAGTTTAGGAAATTGAGTAGTCTAAGAGGTGACTGCTCGATGGCAGTAGAGTTGGAAAATAGTAGATGGACTCAAGACATATTTAGGAAATAGAATTAGTATGAACTGGAAGTGGATTGACCTGGAGGGAATAGGAGGAAATAGGAGTCAAAGATGTGCATGCCCTTGGCTTCTGGTTTGGAGTGGAGTGAAGGTGCTTTTCACCTTCCCATATGCATATATTCATTCAGTAAATACTTACTGTGTGCTTACTGTATAGGTCAGAAGCAGAGTATATTTGAATTGTAAAAATTGGGGGGGAGACTGGCAATAAAAAGAAATTATAATAAAGTACAAAATGTATGCTAACGGATATACAAGTTCTTGAGCCAGCATGGAGGAAGGGTGGCCTAACTATAAATAATAAATCAAAATCTTGTTTGGAGGTGTTTTTTTTTTGTTGTTGTTTTTTTTTTTTTTTTTAGTCTTGGACTTAGCCTTTTTTCTTAGATTTCCATGGTTTTCTGAAGTGTGAATACCTAATAGAAAATAATTTATAAGGGTTATAGAAAAACCAGAGGATAAGGTTTCATGGTTAGATTTTTTTTTTTTTAAAGATTTTGGTGAACTATTTAAAAATAAATGCAAAATTTTGTGTTTGTTTTTCTGTGCCTTTCAGGTTCAGAAGAGTTCATTAAGAACTTAGAAGTAAAGCCAAATTTACTTTTATGATATTGTGGGGGAGAACAGAGTGTGTGTTTTTAGGGGTTTTGGGGGATGGAGCACAAAGCTATTAGGAATAAAGTCGTAGTAGTAGTAACAATCTAAAAGTCTTCTACTGCCTAAAATAATGCACTGTGAAAATAAGGTCATAGATTAAAATGAGAGATGTGAGTACATTTTTTTCAGAGCATGGTGAATTTTCGCTCAGAGTGGTGCACTTAAACCATTCATTCAACAATCTCTAACTTTCCTCAGTTTCTAAATTTACTAAGTTGTGTTTTCAGGGGAAGTAAAGATAAAATATTAGTTATAAATAAGAAACTTACAACCTGATATGTTTTTCTTTTGTCTAATACATTTTTTAATTCAAGTATAATTAACATACAGTGATATATTAGTTTCAGGTGTACAATATAATGATTCAACAATTCTGTACATTTCTCAGTGCTCATCAAGATAAATATACTCTTAATTCTTTTTATCTATTTCGAACTTCTCCCCACCCACATCCCCTCTGGCAACTACCAATTTATTCTCTATTTAAGAGCCTGATTTTTTAAATCTTTTTTTCTTTGTTCATTTGTTTCTTAAATTCCACATATGAGTGAAATCATGGTGTTTGTCTTTCTCTGACTGATTTCACTTAGCATTCTACCATTTAGGTCCACCATGTTGCTACAGATGTCAAGATGTTCTTTTTTTTAACGGATGAGTAATACTCGTGTGTGTGTGTGTGTGTGTGTGTGTGTGTGTGTGTGTGTGTGTACACCACATCTTCTTAATCCATTCATCTGTCAGTGGGCCATTGGGTTGCATCCATATCTTGTTTATTATAAATAATGCTGCAGTAAACATAGGAGTGCATATATCTTTTTAAATTTGTGTTTTTGTTTTCTTTGGGTAAATATCCAGTAGTGGAATTTACTGGATCATATGGTAATTCTATTTTTGATTTTTTGAGGGACCCCCATACTGTTTACAGCCCACAGTGGCTGCATCAATATGCATTCCCACCAATAATGCACGAGGGGTCCTTTTTCTCCATATCCTTGCCAACATTTGTTATTTCTTGTCTTTTTTATTTTAGCCATTCTGATAAGTGTGAGGTGGTGTCTCATTGTGGTTTTAATTTGCATTTCCCTGATGATTTCCCTGATTCTTTTACCTAACATATTTTAAAGGGTGTGTTTTTTTTTTTTTTGCTCAAAATTATATATAGAGTTGCTTTGAGTATTTGTGACTTTTTTACATTTTAATATTTTTTTAAGTTGCACATTTAATGAGAAGAGTAGCAGTTTACATAAAGGTTGTGTGGGTTATTTTGACCTTGAGGAAGCATCTTTCGGCTTGTTTCAGCTTAGACAAAATAGGAAATGGTTATTATATTTTAAATTTTAATGGAAAATTAACATGGTGTTAATTTCCTTTTCCCTTTTCAACCCACCCTTGGCATTTAAAGCTAATCTGTGATAGGCGTTGGTAGGAAGAGGTATGTGTGTTTGTGTGTAAAATGGATTGATAGTACATAAATTGTTCTCTTTCAAAAAATATTTAAGTATCAAAAAGTTAGTTTCTAGACAGTATGTATGGTATGATTCCATTTTGGGGGAACAAGTTGTGTAGAAAAAAATCTGGGGAACTTACCCCAACTGTTAACAGTGGTTATCTCTGGGAGGGAAATATAGCAGATTTCTGATGATGTCATTTTTTAATCTTTTAAAACGAGAAAAAATGATGAAGATGAATATGAATTGGAAAAGAATGCTTAAATGACTACTTCCAGTAATGTATTAAGGATTAAATATAGAGATACTGGGGCTCCTGGGTGGCTCAGTCGTTAAGCGTCTGCCTTCGGCTCAGGGCGTGATCCTGGTGTTCTGGGATCAAGCCCCCCATCAAGCTCCTCTGCTGAGAGCCTGCTTCTTCCTCTCCCACTCCCCCTCCTTGTGTTTCCTCTCTCGCTGGCTGTCTCTCTCTCTGTCAAATAAATAAAATCTTTAAAAAAAAAATAGAGAGATACTGATATAATTTATGGATATTTTTGCTAGTCTTTAGCCTCTCAAGGAAGCTGGTATTGATAGTTAAGTATTTATTTCTGCACTTATGCCTGCCTTTTTTCTTAACCTTTTTATTTAAAAAGGAAAGACTGATTGGCAATGTGATGGATACCTTGGGAGAGTTTTAAAAACAAGTAAGAAAATTAATCAAGGGGTTAAATATATTTTGAAGCTTTTGGCAAGTGGACTACAGAAAATTCAGAGAAAAGATAAGCATAATTCCCGGAAAGGCAGCTAGTCTTTGAGGAATAAAGGGATTTTAAAAGATAAAATTTGGATTTCAGAATTTTAAGTAATTCTAGTGGGAGAAATGTAGAGAAAAGATCTAGAAAAGCAATTTGTATTCAGTGAACTCTTTTGCCTTGTTTTATATGAAGAATAAAAGCATTTAATGATAAGTATGTTTTAAGAATGAATTGGAAAATGGCTCCAAATCTCTAAGAGTAGAATCAAGAATGCTGAAGCCCAGAGTTACATGAATTTTGTGAAAATATTTTTCAAGACTGAAAGAGGGGATGCCTGGGTGGTTCAGTTGGTTAAGGTCCTGGTCCTAGGGTTCTGGGATCAAGTCCTGCCACATCGGGCTCCTTGCTCAGCAGGGAGCCTGCTTCTCTCTCTGCCTGCTCTGCCTGTTGCTCCCCTTGATTGGGCTCTCTCTCTCTCTGACAAATAAATACATTTAAAAAAAAAAAGACAGTGGAAAAAAAGAGGCCTTAAAATTTCGTTGTTGTTATTGAAACGTAGTTGACATACAGTGTTACATTGGTTTCAGGTATACAACATAGTGATTTGACAATTGTATATATTCCACAATGCTCACCACAATAAGTGCGGTTATCATCTGTCATTATACATTATTATATCATTGACTACATCCCCTATGCTGTACAAAAAGAGGTCTTTTTAGGAGGTGTAAACTGGAGCAAAAATAGGAGGAAGTAACTGATGGCATGGCCTTTAAGTTACATGTTTTTACATGTTTAAAATGGTCTTCTACTCAGGCAAAATTGTGATATCCATTGTTAAACAGATTGTTTTAGAAGAGATTGTGTTGATCACTACATGCCAGATTGAGTTTTCTGAAAACTAACTTATGGTGATCTATCTTTAACTTCCTTTTTTGTCAAGGTTAGTAAATTTGAATGAGGGAAATGTTACAAACCGAGTATAGCTTGATTTTTTTTAGTAAACCACTTGGACAGGCTCTTGTTAGATCGTTGTGGTTAATGTGACAAAAATGTGGCATGAGTATTAGCAGGATTAGATGGATTAACCGCTGGATGAACCATCATATGCACGTCAGTTTACTGTTAATCAATCACTCAGTGGCAACCAAGAGGGAGGACTAAATTAGTGGTCCTTGTGTTCTTAATTTTGACCCTGTCCTATTTAACATTTTAGTAGATAAAACTATAGGAGCTGAGAACTTAAAAAAAAAAAAAGCATAAAATAGTTGGTTTTAAACAATAAGATGAAGAGATACTGGATATGAATGTAAAATATCTGTATTGGTATAGTGATGTAGAGAGGTTGGTAAAGATCACCTTTGACAAACATGAAAAAAGGCTACTAAAAGGTTAACAGCAAGCTTCGTGTCTGATAACAGTATAATAATTCTAAAATACACTAAATCATTGTAAAGCTAAACTAGTGTTTAGCCTAGATTTAAAAAAAAAATCTGTTCCTTTGTACTGTGAGGTCACATCTGTAGAATGGTATCTAGTTCTATAGTTTGAGATTTGCCTCCTGTTTCAGCAGGTATTACCAGCTACAGCCTTCTTTTGATTACCCCCCAGGAGCATGGCTTTGTATAACAAAGTTCTTCAGAGAAAAACAAACCTATATTCCAATCCATTTTCTGGAATTGTTAACAAATTTATACATAATTACACACACATACTTGCAGTTCTTCATATGCCCTAAGACACCTGCCCCCTAAACCATCAGGTCAGCTATTTTCTTTTGAACCTCTTGAAAAAAGAAGGGAGCTAATTTTCAAAAGCACATACCTACTTAACGACTAGTAGGAAAATGGTAGAAGGACCTCTTGCACATATTAGTTAGAATTCTTTAAGTAAGAAAAGCTCATCAGAACTAGCCTAAATAGGGGCGCCGGGTTGGCTCAGTCGTTAAGCGTCTGCCTTTGGCTCAGGGCGTGATCCCGGCGTTCTGGGATCGAGCCCCGCATCAGGCTCCTCCCCTGGGAGCCTGCTTCTTCCTCTCCCACTCCCCCTGCCTTTGTTCCCTCTCTTGCTGGCTGTCTCTCTGTCAAATAAATAAAGAAAATTGTGGGGAAAAAAAAAACTAGCCTAAATAAAGTATAGTAATCACTGTAAGATTATGGAGATATCTCATAGAATCTGGGCTTCTGGAATGAATTAGAACCAGCAACTCTATGCAACCCAGGAAGTACTCTATCTAAATTTTTCTTCATTGTTTCTGACAAATCCACTTTATTCTTTTGTACAGTAAACTAGATTTCTTGTTTTCCTGGTTCAAAAGGTAAAATATAAGGACACAATAATTTCAGAGTTTATATTCTGGTCTAGATATCTAGAGAGAGATCTTTATCTAAATCTTGATATCTTGATCTGAGTTCTAATCCCAAATTCCCAGGAAAGGGACCAGTCAATCCACCTTAGATTATTCATGTGTCATCTTAGGTCATCAACAGTGGCTGGTGGGGCTGGGTTCTCCTGAACAAGTATACCTACTCTTAATTATAATTCTAATTGTAATGTATTTTGAGGAGATGAAGGAGACCTAAAATAATTAATAATTAATGCATTAATTCTAATTTTTTTAGAAGTGAAATTCTTTGTAGAATAAACTAAAGCATTTTAGTTTTATGTAGCTCTTACAAGATCAGAAAAAAAATTTTAAGAACAAAGTTATTCATGGAGATATACTTTTAAGGTTCATTTTAATTAGATGTCCTGGTTACCCCATCCCATTCTGTTTCCCTTGGGTCTTTTAGACTAACTCACATGAACCCTTTTCTTACCCGATAAATTCTTCTCTTTTTTACCCCTCCAACTATTAATACTTGTTTTCAGTTACAAAATAATTCTTCCCCTTTTTATTTTGAAAACAATGTGACATAAAGAGACATAATAGTTAGGATATAGAACTTTTAGTTTATAACAGATTCTTATAACAAGTGTGGGAATTAATCTCTCTGCATATTCAGAAGGACCAATTTCATTAGAATAATAAACAGTAAATTAACACATAATAGTGTTTAAATAACAGACAGTTTAGGCAGTTATATTTTGTCACAACAATTATATGAGATAAATATTTTTAGTCTTACTATTCCATTATACCAGGGAAGAAAACAAAGTAACAGTTTTAACTACAAGGTCACAAGATAAATTTCAGAGCTGGGAGTTGAACCTGGGCAGCTTGACTCAACACTATTAAATACTATGTTATAGTGCCCCTGTACTACTTGAATCTCCAGATTCCATCCATATGATATCCTCAGGACTCCCTAAAGCTAAATATAGGACAAAAGATAGACCAGAACAGACCCAGTAGGTCAGTTAATTCCTGAATCTGTATCATGGTGTGTTCCAAGAAACTTTCTAGATACAGCCAGAGAAATCAGGGTTTAGCTCTTGCCAGTGAACATGCTCTACCATTCCAAGGCTCACTGTTTATGATTGTAAGTGATATTGGAAAAGGAATTTAGGATCCTCTTGGATCCTAATTTACATATATGGGATCATATACCTGCTTTTCTGCGAGCTTCTTACTCTTGTATTAAGTCATTTTTTCCATTACTAAAAGCTTGTTTGTTTTTATTGGCTAATCTGATTCCAAGTTTAGAACTTCTACATTTTACAGGACTGTGGATGACAGATAAAAAACAAAAAGACTACAAGAAAAGCAGTTCCTAGTTTCAGCAAAAAATTCAAAGGCATCTCCTTTTTTGTTTGTTGTTTTTTTCTATTAATTGCTCTCTTCCTATTTTGGAATAAAAGTAAAACTAGAGCCTAGTTTGGGTATGGTAATTATCAGTAACCTCTTTGAAGATCTGAGTAATTAAATACAATGCTTTGGATCATCACTCTGTTTCAAATAAAAGTGACTTTTCAGGAAAGATTCTACTCTTTAATTACTCTGTAAGGTTCTATAAAATTTAACATTGATTAAAGAAATCTTTATATAGAAGAAATGAATTATGAGTTAGTCTCCTAAACATTTCCAGTCGCAGAGATCATTTAAATGAAGAAATTTTCTGTTCTTTCAGAAATTTACTGATTGCTCCTTAGGCTAATAATAGTGGAGAATACTCCATTTAAAATATTATGAATCCTTCTTGACTTATACACCATAAGTGTAGCAGTCTTCCACTTTTTTAAAAAAGATTTTATTTATATATATATTTAGTTAGTTAATTTATTCTAGAGAGCATGCTCATGAGCAGGGGAGAGGGGCAGAGAGAGAGAGAAGAGCAGAGAGAGGAGAGAATCTCTAGCAGACTGTGTGGATCTAGGAGCCTCTTGTGGGGCTCGATCTTATGACCCTGAGATCATGACCTGACTGACTGAAATCAAGAGTCAGATGCTTAACCGACTGAGCTACCCAGGTGCCCCAACAGTCTTCCAATTTTTAAAGAAAATAGATTTATTTTTATATATTTAGTTTAAGTCACCATTAAGTGAAAAATAAACAGTAGTAGAATGAACTTTCATCTTCCTTTGAAGGCACTTGCTCTGCTTACCAGTTTGTTTTCATCCCTTCCCAAGGAAATACCCTACACTTCATGTATTTTGCTTTATTTTTTTTTAACTTTTTTTTCTTTTTCTTTTTACCTTGATGTTCTTTTTGCCTAGTAAAAGCTATGTTTTCTTTGGGCACTCAAGTTAAAGTTAATTCTAGAGTTGAGTTTTTTGTTCTTAGTTGTCTTTGAAAGCCAAAGTATGTTTATTGTACATTAAAAATATGGGCAGAGGAGTTCCAGTAGAACTAAGGAAAGGATTAGGACTTGTCTTAATAACCTCCTTGAATAATTAGAAGGTTTATCAAAAAACATTTTAATTTTCTTTTTAATCTTTTTCACAAGGGCTCTCTTCTAGATGGCAGTGACACTCTGCTGATCTGCCTCTCTCTCATACTAATACACCTGAGAGACCACTGAGTGAGAGGAACCAGAGAATTATAACTTATATTTACATATTAATGGAATACATTTTAGAACTTAATTATGCACCGATTAAAAAGAAACAGGTAATTTATGAAGTATTAGTTTTATATAAAATAAGCAATGAAAAGCAAGCTGATTTTTTTCTACTGGTATTTGCTAAATGTTCAAGGTTTTTAGCTTTTTTTTTTAATAGTTATGTATCTGCCTTAAAGAAAACTTGAAAAATAAGAGAGGGAAAGGAGGAGAGAGATGGAGAAAGAAGAGAACTCTACCTTGCATAGGTGTGTGTCTCTGTTGTGTGTATTTTTTTATATTTGTGATTGTACTATAGATACTTTTTTTAGAGAGAGAGAGTGTGTGAGGGGGAAGGGCAGAGAGAGAGAGAGGGAATTCTAAGCAGGTTCCAAGCCCAGCATGGAGCCCAGTGCAGGACTGGATCTCATAACCATGAGATCATGACCTGCACTGAAATCAAGAGTTTGGTGCTTAACCGACTGAGCCACCCGAGTACCCCTATAGATACTTTTTTTTATCCCACTTACTGTATAGTTAATTTTTCTTAAATTTTGCTATTGAATAATATTCATTTGATGTTTATAATTTTCTTAACCATTCCAGTTCCATTTCTAGGTTTTCATTATTCATAGGTCATTCATTCTTTCATTTATTCATTCAGCCAGCAAATATTTATTGTGTGCTTGCTCTGGCACTTATATTTTGATGTGCATTTTAATGTATAAGAATTTTTTTCTCTGTAAGTAGGATAGTTTTTTTAGCATAGCTTCTCAGGACTGAATCTTCTGGATCAAAATGAAGGAATATTTGGAAGTACTTATTATATACATTACCAAATTGCTCTCAAAGGGTTGTACCAGCCTTATTGCCCACTTGAAATAGGAGTCTGTTTACTGGAGCCTCACTTGTTCGGTATACATATCATCAGCCCCTTTCAGTTGAATGTAATGGTGTGGATAATTCTTAGAATTTAAATATATTATGGTAGATTATGTAAATTTTTAAAAATATGTGTAAATGAAATCTGTTTCACAATTTATTTTAGTGGTTTCTTCTATAGAAAATGCTTGATTCAGAATCATTAGTAAAAATACATACATATGGGATGCCTGTGTGGCTACCTGTCAGTTAAGCATCCAACTCTGGCTTTTGGCTCAGGTCATGATCTCAGGGTTGTGAGATTGAGCCCTGTGTCAGGCTCCACACTGGGCGTGGAGCCTGCTTAAGATCTCTCTCCTTTTACCCCTTCCCCCCTCAAAAAAAAAAATGAATGAAACAAAAACCTACATAAACATATAGCAGATAACAAATAATGAGTCAAGTTTAACACTGCAAGGAGAGGGATGGTAGCTATAAAAGAACACTGGTTCTGTCTTAGGTTTAACTCTTTCCTGTGCCATTAATTAGTTCTCTGTTCTTATATAACTCCTCTGAGCTTGTTTCCTTTTTTATAAAATGTGGATGATGTAAGCTTAGAAAACGATCGCCAGGAAGTCAGGGAAGAAGATTTAGATCTAAACACAGGTACTGTATGTCACTCCTTCAGGGGGAAAAATAGAGAAAGAAAAAAGATACTAGGATAAAATATTTGTGAAACTTTTTTTTATATGGCTCTGGTTCTCAATTATTGTTACCATTATTGTGTGTTATCAAGCTCTAGGGGTGCTGTCTTTAAATTAGTGGGCTTTTCAATTTTATTCTGTCAGAATGTTTATACAGAATTTTGCATAAGAGCCTATAAAAAGTTGTTTGAAGGCTTTTTAAGTATACTGAGCAGAAAGATAATAGCTATGGTAAAACATGAATAGAATTAGTAAAGAAAGATTATTTTAGGAACATGGCAGCTGGAAGAAAGATTAGCCAAGCCATCTGTGAATTGAATTACAGTATAACGTGTTAAAGTGGATTTTCAAACACGAATTTTGCTATTTTAGGTTTTTAGAAATGTTTTTGTATTTGTATTTGAACTTTTGTGTGATTTTGGTATTCACTTCAAGCAAAGTGAAGATGCTTCAGTGTGTCTTGAAGAATCAAACAGTAGTTCTTCTCTCACTTTGCTTTCTGCTTTATCTCTATACCACATAACTTTTGTTTGGCACCTCTAAGTATCTAGAGCTGTTGCCTTTCAAAAAGTTGAATATAGAGCAAGTGATACTGCAGATATTCAAGTTTATTAAACAGCCAATTGCTTGTTAATAAAATGTTATAGAGTGGTGTAGGTGTTTAAGAGATAGTAAAATGTAGAGGGAAGAACTTCTGCCCCTGGAATGAGCTACTTCATCTGTCTGAGGCCTTTCCCCTTCAGTCTGTTAAGGAAGAATAATATTCTGAATAATATTCTGCAGCAGGGTTTCTGGGATGAAAAGAGAGCTAATTATTTCAGTAACTACTCAGTTTCAGACCTTGTGTTAGATATTGGGGCATAAATGGGACGGATCTGCCTTTGAGTTTTTAATCTATTTAGGGATACAGAGTGAATGTATCTGAATGACTTTAGTCATTCAGGAACATTCTTTCTACTTAATTACTACATAGAAATGGTATTTTATTGTTGTCCAGGAGAATCAGGAAGAAACAGGAAGAACTTTTACATAAAAGTAATTACTTCCCTGTTTGTGGATGATAAACACAAGCAGATTTTTAGGCCAAAAAATCTAATGTTGCATGGGAGGAGAGGTAGAGTTATTGAGTAGAGGGGAAAATGACTTAGTAACAGTTTATAGTGTGGTTTTACATTCTTTTGAAGAGCTGTGAATTGATGATTGTATTTATATTTACCTCAATTTTCTCAAAGAATTAATTATAATGAACAAAATAGATAAAAGATACAATATATACATGATATTTGGGCTTAATTTATCAAGATCCAGATTGTGGCATTTAGAATAATAAAAAATTTTAGGTTCTATTTGATCGGTATTTTTGGTAGAATCAGTTTAAAATAACTTTATAAGTTAAACAGTGTGGAAGCAAGACTTTCAAAAAAAAGTTACTTTGAAAATTCAACATTTGTTTTTTATGTCTTTGTAAACCCATCTTTTGAGTGTCAGGCAAATAAATGCTTGCTGAACTGAATTTTATAATTTTAAAATAAGAATCATCCTGGGTTTTTTTTCCAATTTGAGAATCAAAGATTTCAAAAATCTAGTATTTGCTTTAAAAAGTGATCAGTTTATTGTATTAGAGGAAATACCAAATGTATAAAAATGATGTATAAAATGCAATAAAAGGGCTTAAGAGGAAATGTCAAATTTTAACCTTAAACGTTAGTAATGATACTATCAGTTAACAGTTGAAGTCAGAGGAAATTATGTTCTTTGTTAGAGAACACTTAGTACACTTGAGATTGATCTGCTTTGAATTTCTACATCTTTCTTAATTTTCAGTAATTGTCAGGTGTATAAAGTAGTTGATCCAAGCTGAACAAACTTGGTAGGGAAGAAATCCCAAGATCTCTCAAGATCTGTTGACTTTTGTAGTCTCTTCCTCTTGTTCGTCTGTATTCTAGCTACACTTCCTTCAGACCCTCAGATATACACACTAAGCTTTTTCATGCCTCCATCCCATTAATGTTTTCCCTTTGCCTGTAACAGTCTCTCCATTCCTTGGCTAACTCCTATTCATTAAGCTTTGTGACTTCCTGATGGAAACCTTCACTGACTGACTTATTCTTTTCAAACCTGTCTTTCACTATTAGCACCTTGTTCTTTCATACTTCTTCTCTTAGGGTGTGATTATGCATTTATTTGTTTATTTGTCTGCCATTGAAGCCCAAACATTTATAACATATCACAGTGCCTGGTTCATACTGAATTCTCAGTAAATAGTTGTTGAATGATTGAATTTAAGAATTGAGTAGCTTCTCTAGATCTTAGTCTAATTTTTATTTTGCTCCTTTTTCTTACTCTCTTTTTTCGGCAGATTCAGATAGTAAATAACTCTTATTATCACTGCATGGTAATAGTTATCTTTTAGGAAGCTATGCAGTTGTCCTATATATATATATATATATTTTTTTTTTTTTTTAGTAATGACTCCCAAGAAGTGAGGAGCAAATTAAAGCAAGTTTACTTTTTTGTCTCAAGAGACGTGAAAACATATGGTTACATAAAAACCTGAATACAGATTTTTATAGTGGCTTTGTTTATAATCACCAAGAACTGAAAACAAATGAAATGCCCTTCACCTGTCATATCAAGAACCCAAATGTTCTTCAGTTGTCCCTCAGTAACTATGGGAACCCTCCTGAAGAGGATCAGTTGCTCTAGAGAAAACTGGCTCTTGAGCAAGACTGCTACTGAGTTTTTCCTTCAGGGATAACCCCTATTTTTCTAGCTCATGCGATTAAATATCTCAAGCAGTCACTTCTGCCAAGAAGCTTAACCTAACTTTTTCCTGATACAGAGCACTCTTGGGTATTGTCCTTGAAATTTTGCTTTTTTCTGTAGCAGTTCTGTAATTATTTATTTACTTCACTGTCTCTTGCACTAAAATATAAAGTCCCTTAATTTTGTCCTTGTAGCCCTAGCACCTAGCACAGTACCTGGGATACTGATTGCTAGACATGGAGGAAATGTTTAATGGTCTGAAGAATTCTTTTCACAATGACCCATTTCAAGACTTCATCTTAAGTTTTGAGTAGAAGTGAGTGTTTGGAAATCTCTCTCTCTAATTTATTTGGTGTATAGATACACAGGTGAGTAGTTACATTAAGATTTTTAATAAGTGGGCAATCCTTCTGTAGTATGGTACAGGACATCTCATTAATTGTCAGCTTGATTTGGTACATTTCCAGTGACTATTCAGGAGCCGCCTTCTTCTCTTAAAATTCAGTATGTATGCTTCCTGGAGTCAGATACTTAAGTTAAAGAAAATAACCATTTCAGATTGTGTGAGGATAAACTTTAAATTTTGGAAATATTCTAAAATCCCGGATAGAAACCTAAATCTATATCTGGAAGGATAAGTTCATGGGTATTATGGTTACAACTATAGCTGTAAGAAGCTTTGTTCATTATGTAAGTTCACTGCTATTAATTTAAAAGGCACATTTATTAAACATGTATGTTGTGCATATTCAACATAAATATTTTCCTTAAATATTTGTGTTCCTGTTATGTGGTTGGCACTATTCTAGGCACTAGGACACATCGGTGAACAAAGCAGACAAAAATCCCTTCACTTGTGGAGCTTATATGGAGGTTGCATTCTATTTCTGTATGTTTCTATATGTTTATGTCTAGATGTGACACTGTTGTAGGATAAACCGCATAATAAATGGTTTTAAGGTTGCTTCATAGTTTAGCAGAGGACTAGGATAAAATCGGAGGGTACCAACACTTGATTTTCTGTAGCCTCATTTCACAGATCTGCCTTTTGGGTTTGTTTGTTTGTTTGTTTGTTTGTTTTTCATGGCTTATCCAGAACAGGAAGGACAAAGAAATTTTATTAAGCAGTTCAATTAAACTGATACTTGTTCCAACATGTGCAAAGCACTCTGCTATAAACTTGTAGGGGAAAAAAGAGGGCTAACACAATTTATAACCCCAGGAAGTTTATAGTCTAACAGAGCCAAGCCAAGTACATACATAAGTAATATTATATAGATTAAGATATAATAAGAAGGGCAATAGCTTGTTTATAGTGGGGAAAAAAGCCAGAATAATCATTGCTTCAGGGGACTGGAGGAGCAGTTTGACTAGAAAGGGACATGAAAGAAGTTTCTGTATTGATGATGTGTTCTAAATGTTGATAGAGGTTTCGGTTTCACAGGTGTATGCATTGGTTAAAACACAGCAAGTGTACATTTAAGATCCCTGCATTTCATAGTATGTAAATTTTGTATCAAAAGAAAAGTGAACAAATATTGAACTCTCCTTAATGATATACATGCTGAACTATTTAGGAGGTAGTTTAGTTTATCTGTACTAATTTCTACGGGTTACTTTTTTTGGTACATTTCAAAGTAGCTGGATTAAATTACAGGGTAGATAGTTATGTGCCAAGCAGGTAGTAACATGGTAATAGTAGAATTTAGATGGTGAGTACATTGGTATTCATTGTAAAATTCTTTCAACTTTGCCATATGTTTGAACATTTTCATAATAAAATGTGGAGGAAAAGAGGAAGAATGTTTATGTGGAAGGTAGTATCAAGAAAAATTTTTAGGTTTTCTGTAGTTTTTAGGATCTAGAGGAATAGATAGGATGGGGGGGCGTCGTCTAGGCAGATTTGTAAGGAAAACATTATAAGAGGAAGAGGCAACATTAGAAGAACCAGGATAAGAATTGGACGAGTAAGTAGTTCACTTTGGCTGAAGCAGAGGGTAAAATATTGAAAAAACATGAACATAGAAAAGTGAGAAGTGTAAGAAGTCATTAGGATTTTGTTTAGGAATGATAAACATTTCTTCCTCCAAACCAAAGGAAAGAAAGAAGGGTGTGAAGATGTAGGAACTTCTACTGTGAAAAGAGTACTACCCTTGGAAAATTGCCGTTGACCATTTCAGTTTCCTGGATAGTATAAATGTGCCATGGAGCAGTGGGATTTAATATCAGTGGGATCTTAAGGAGACTGGAGAAGATTTAGAGTGGTAAATACAGGGTGACAGGAATTCAGGCAAAAGACTGATCTGTTAGTGGAACATTACAATGAGGTTAGGGTGACGTTATAGTGGATCATATCAACACGGTGTCATGATTTTTCTAGCATTGCTCAACAGCGTCTGCTTTAGAGCACAGAAAGCAAGTGGATGGTATTGTTCAGCTCTGGAGACTGACAAGAGTTATTAGGAATTCTGGGGTGGTGAGTGGATAGTTGAAATAGAAAATAGGTAAGTAAAGCCTGTGAAGTGGACTGGAAAGAATTAGAATTTGTCGAGAATCAGGAATTTACAATGAGGACACCCCCCCCCCAAAAAAAGAGAGAGATTCAGTCAAAAGAGGGAGAAAGAGATGGAGGGTGGGGTACTGTGCTCTTCTCTGGGAATTTCATCATTCTGAGATCTTAGACGTGACATTTGGAAGTGGTGGCATCATTCTCCACCTCATCCTTTCAGCCAGAAATTTAGAAGGCATTCTTAAAACTCTTTTTCTCTTAATCTCTATCTCAACAAGAATGTTTTAATTCTTGAGTTTTCATTGTGAAGATAATTTAAACTGTATGAACATGAGTAGCTAGATAGATGGGTGGGCAAACAACTGACTGTCTTGCAGCTGAATACTGCTTCTTCATTTTAGTTGCATACATTTGCATCTGTTGGATTTGGTGCCAAATACAACAGATTTAACAATCATAGACAAATGAGGAAAGACCTGGATGTATTTAATGAAAATGTCATGTTTGTAACGGGTGGGGGTCAATTCCCAACCAAATGAAATCACAACCCTCTTTATAAACTAAAGACAAAAGTGGTGAGGAAATTTATAAATTTGTTATGGCTTATGTTTATACTACAGCATATATAAAGGCTTAGGTTTATGTTCATAACTGTTTAAATAGCATAATAAAAATTTCAATTTTAGGGAAGTCTGTAGGAATTTTTTTTTTCCTTTTAGTGAGATCCCCTTATGTTACTCATTTTTGACAAATACTGTTGTGCATAGTAAATTTAGTCTCCTTAGCCTGGTGTATGAGGCTAGCTATAGTCTTCCCCTCTCATTTCTAGTTAGTGCTCCCTAATCACCTACCTATCCCTTCTTGTACTTTGTGATCCTTCAACAAGTACCGAATGCTCTCTATCCAATAGGCTGTTTCCCCCTTTTAGGAAAATTGTTTTGGTCTTCCCCATTTCTTTACCCTTAAAGACATTGATTAGTTTTCTCCCAGAAGCCCTGACTCCTCTCTAGGCTATTCCTGTCTTCTGAGATCCTAGGAACTATGACAGTTACCATGTTAAATAAAGATCGTCTTATTTCCTGTTTGGATCCCTTAAAATCATCTATTTCGTAACCATCTATATAAATGATCTTCCTTTGTATGCCAAGCATATTGTACCTAATGATGTTCGGTAGTTTTGGAAAAGACTTGAAGAGTGTAGCAGTGCTGGTGAGGGATATTAAAGTCCACAAACTGGTTTTGGTCTTCAGAAAGATGTTTTCTGGGAGAGGAAGTTTATTGTTGTGACGAAGTAGAGCTTTGGGGTTTAACTCCATGTCTTATTTATATAACCTGTGCTCTTATTAACATAAAATAACTGTATCAAAATATTTCCATTTGTATCAGACATGATTGTCCCACTAAGGTTTACATATTGCTAAGTTCTATAAAATGAACTACTACTTTTCCTTTTTTTTTTTTTTTTGTTATTGAATTCTTGAATATTAAGTTGCAAAGTAAGTCATTGTACATTTTATTATTCTAAAGACATGACCATGCAAAGTTGTGAATAAAAGATAAATAATAGAAAAGTGAACTCTTATCTCAGGGTCTTTGCTCATTTGGTGGTGGGGGGGGGGGGTCACTAATATGTTTGCCCGGAGCTCTGAAAGGATCAGCACTAGTTGTGTCACCTGATTGTTCTTTTTAATCACATCCATGCAAAGAAAATGTTGCCAGTAACATTTATCAGTTTTAGTTTTTTTCAGCAGTTGTCAGTTTTGATGTCACTTGGTCAGGCTTCTACATTTTATAGGTAGATCATAGTTTCTTTAATACATTTTTTTCATATTAGGAACTTTATGACATAAAAAAACTGGAAAATAAGCATTACTCCTAGAACTGAAACAGACGCTGCAGAATCCACACACTTGAGCACAAGTATTTTTGTGTTACTGAGGAGAAGTCCTCACACAGTTTCTATGTGCTCGTATTTAGGCTCAACTTTTTTTGGTGTTTGGCAAATTAAGAGCTACAAATTAAAATGAAGATAGGAAATTATCAGATGGTTTTAAGAGGTGATAACCAGAAAACCTATTAAAAGCAAAAACGATTCCCATAAAGCATTTTAAGTATCATTATAGCTGCATAAACTATTGGCTACAAGGACATTGTTGTGTAACATCAGATTTCAATAGTTGATTTCATAATAGATTGGTAGAGAAAAGTAAAATTACATTTTTTGTACTTGTTTAAAATAATAAAGGAATGTGTAACAGACCTTATTAGGAAGATATCCATCAAAAGTATTTTTTAAGGAAATTTTAATAATTTATATATATTCTTTTTTATATATTTTAACTATGAATTTGATATAATGTTTTGCAGGAACACTTTCAGGATTATCTTCGAGAATATAAGTGAAACTAGAAAAAAAAAGTAAGAACCCTCTCGTGGTAGCTTAGTACCTGTGTTTCATGTATTTTAGGGTTATTAGATTTGACTGTTGCCTAGGCATTTCTATCCGTGGGAATCCCAAAGCCTTATATGGTCAAGACTTAGTTTTAGACTTTCAGTGAAATGCAAGGCACCACTCCAAAAAAGAAAAAAAAAAAAAAAAACTAGCTGGCTTTCACTTTGTCTTCAGTACTGTCTTCTTGGCTGCTTTTATTACCACAGTAGCTAAATTACTAAGAACCTTATGTGCATTGGGAGTCTGTCTTACTAGTGGAAGGAATTCCTTTTGTGGCAGTAGTTTTATGCTAGAATGCTAATGTTATTTTAACAAAACATTGCATGCTGTTGGTTATATAATTTTTGTTTTTTGGTTTTTGTTTTAGTGGTTTTTTAAGGGAACTTAAAAGCAGTTCTGGTTTATTTTATCTCACTACAGGGGAGGGGATCATATCTGCATGTGGTGCAGTTGGAAAGTGTAGGTTTCATTAATGGCAGGTATTAGGGAAGTGAAAATGAAGTTATTGGCTTGGAGTCGTTTTCCTTGGAACTCCTGCTATCTAATTACGGGACACAGGTGAAAAAGGTGTGAAACTTCAAGAGAAGTAGTGATAGCCAATAAAAGGGCCAAAACAGTGCCTTATTTCTACACTGATATGATCTTATTTAGCACTAGTTGTCTTTTTTGCCTTGAAGAATGTGATGTTTCTGAGTGATCATATCATGAATATTACTCATTCATACATTAAATCCAAGATAGTTTAATACTTTATAGATACTAGAACTCTTGGTATCAGTTACACATTTTTCATGTATGAAAAGGGAAAGTATTATTCCCCCCTAAGATTTCAGAATGTTTTGCAACCCCTCTGTCTTCATGGAGTAAGTCAGATATGACATGGAAAAATTAATATCTCTGATACAGTCAACTACAGGTAACTAAGAATCGGCAACCTATTTCTGAGTCCTAGCAGTGAAGCTAAATCATACTTGTAGGTTCCTCCATTTCACATTTGATTACTGTTTGATGTATTCTGGATACTGTGTTATGAATACGTAATGGGATCCTTGGAATTGAGAACTTAGTACTTAGTGGAGACATGAAGGGAAAGTAAATGTAGAGATAGTACATATGGGAAAATAATTGTAACACATTATAGTTCATATGTTACAGAAAATGGAAGAGGAGAGTGATTTAAGTCCAGTTACATAAGCATAAGCTGGGGAAAGCCTAAGAAATAAAGGCTTAAGATGGTTAAAGAAGGCTAAATTGAGGAGCAATCTGTAGGATCCTGCAGTGCCTCAGCCATTACTCCAGGGGTGCCCTTTATCTTCCAGAGAAGTTATAAAGTCCCAAACTGCCTTAGTTAAGTCTTATAATCAAAAAGAAGTGGAATTTCATCATCAGGTTACTTTTTCTTGGCACCTGGACTCAACCCCCTCCTCCTATCAACCAGCTTTTTTTGTGGTGCAACCTAAGAGTATGCTTCTTTAGGATGGTTAGTACTAGGTTTTATCTAAAGATTCTTTATTGTCATGTTTGCCTCAGCAAAATTTTGTAGCCTCTGTCTTTCTGTCAAAAATACCCGTGTCTCAGAGTCTTTTAGATAACTGGAGAATATCCCCAAAGGTGAAAATCTCATTTGTAATGCAGTGAGTCAGCCATGTTAATCATTAAATGTCTAGTATAGATAAATAATAAAAAGATCTTTCAGAAGTTTCTTGGTTCCATGTAATTATTGGTGCATAAAATCTACATACAAAGTTTTCCTCCTAGATGCAAGATAGTATAAAATTGTGAAAGTATTAATTCACTGTTTAATTATGTCTGAGAGAGACTTGGAATTTACAGTGCAGTGGTACACTCATTTATTGTATTTCAGATGGATTATATGGGACAGTAGTCCCAGACTGCATCAGCTTGGGCATAAAAATAGATTTTGGTGATAAAAATGGATTTTATAGGGAAAAGGGACTTGTTGACAAGTTCTAGTAAAGAAATCTGTTTAATCCAGTATTTTCTAAATTTTTAGAAGTTTTTAAGAACATTTTTGTCAGAAACCATTTATTTAAATTTTTTTAGTTTAGTAGTTTCTTGGAAACAATTTGGGAAATACAACAGTAAATTTTTGTGATAAGTTGCTTTCAGAAGGGCTCCAGACTGACAGTTGTTTCAGGAGGCAAATTGAAAATTTAGGTATTCTTATTTCTGCTTTATTACTTTCTCTCAGAGATCTGCATTTGAAGGAATATAAAAACTTCATTTTATGTAAATGTAAAAGTCCTAGCATCTTTTATAACATTTTGGGGAAAATTATTAAATGAATATATTATGCAACAGAAAATCATACGTTTCCCTTTCCCTCAAAGGAATATATAAAAGCTGATTTATTTTCTTCTTGCTATTCATATACCCTCCCTCCTCAAAAGTAAATATTGAAGGACTAGTAGTTTTTTAAATGTATTTATTAGGATAGCTCTACTTAATAAGAAGGTTATTCTTTTGTACCTTTGACTCATCAAACATGTACTCGCTAGCACATTACCAGGAGATTGTTACTTACTTATTCTGAAGTTATAATTTCAGATTGTTCTGGCATATTCAGGAAATGGAGGTGGTCCAGTGTGATGAGAGTTTGAATTTGTGGAAATGGAGAGATAGGTCTAGATGATTTAGATAACTCTTTGCCTAAAGGGCCACTTGATAGCATTTAAAAGGAGTTGAAATATAGTTGAAATATTTATTTAATTGGATAGATTTTACTGTTAAATAGGGTTTTTATCATCTTACCTTTGATCGCGTGTTTTATTTAGTATGTTATTAAGTAGCGCCAAAATATGGGGCATTTGGCTTGTCAGGTTGTGTTTTCATCCATACTGCCTTCTCTTTCTGGATTTTTGCCTACTAACACACTTTTTTTTTTCTTTCCTTTGTTTTGTCTCCCCTTCCTTAAATACTGATGGTCCTCCAGTTTTGACATAGGCTTTTCTGATGCCATTGTACAAATGCTGCTTGTGCATTGTTTATCACTCTAGCTTCAGTTACTATGGATATCAGAGGTTTTTAATCTAGTCTGTTTTTACAAATTAGTTGGGGAATTTCTTTAAAGTGGAAATTCCTGGGCACCACCCTCAGAAATTCTGATTTCTCCTCTTTCTCCCATATTCAGGTTAAGTAC
This sequence comes from Ursus americanus, assembly GCF_024610735.1. NCBI lineage: Eukaryota > Metazoa > Chordata > Mammalia > Carnivora > Ursidae > Ursus > Ursus americanus. The sequence continues at coordinate 37,290,740 of NC_142143.1, forward strand.
TCTAGTTATGTGTATAGCATTTATTTATATCTTTTTGCTGTTGTTTGTTTAGTTATTTGTTTAGTTATCTGTCTTGCCTGCTGGGCTCTAAGCTCTGTGAGTACAGAATTCTGGTCTATATCCTTCACCGGTATATTTCTGGCAACTAGCATAGTGGCTGAAGGGGACGCTCAGTAAATACTTTCTGAGTTAATGAAGAATATGCTGCTCTTCCTCGGCCACATATTTTGCTGGACACTGAAGAAACTCATCAAGAAACATAACGAGCATATGCAATTTTTTGTTTTGTTTTGGAAAGCCATAAGAATTTTGTGTCCTCACTATAGAGACATTTTTGGAAGATAACTCAATTACTTTGACTTCTGTTAATTAATATTTTGGCACATATTCTTTCAGACTCTTAATCAGGTATATCAATGGCAAGAATGGTATCACATTATACATACTTTTGTAAGCTTTTTTTTTATTTAATAGAAATATTGAGTAGAAGCTTTTATTTCTTCTCCTGAAACTAAATTATCTTCCTCTTCGTATGTACATTGATTAAACCCCTCTACGTCAGTGAGTGACCACTTCTGATAAAAGACTACAGAAAGAAAAACAGCAGCCTGGAACTACCTTCCTATCTAGAGCTCAGATATTAATGAAACCTGGCCAAAGATTTAGTTTCTCCAAAAAGTTTTAACTTATCTCTACTCCCATACTGACTTTTTCTTGATTAATGCTATATTTCTTTTAAATTGTTTATTATTTTTGTTTTATCTGCTTATCTCATTTTCCTAATTATAGATTATAAGCATTCTGTTTTAGCTCAAAAACAAAAATCTATTGGGTGGCTCTGTTAGGTATTGTGGGGTATATAAGGCATCTTCTATTTTTAAGGAACTGTCATTTAGTTGGGAGAAAAGACTGTAACACATGAAACAATGAGAAAGGCAGCAAGTCTTGCACAGTACTTAGCATGGTTTTATGTACACATACATACCTAGTGTGTATAGGTAATAAATGCCTACTCATTAAGGAGAAGTTAACATTTTGTTTTGATTCATTTTATATGTATTACATAGTTCCTATATACCAGGCACTGTGCATAAAGGAAACAGAATATTTTAGTGTTCTTCCTTGTATTCACCAGAATGCATTATATATAGTAGGTAATCAATAAAAATTATTAGCGAGAGAATGATCCTGACTTTCAATTCTTTTTAGTTCCCTAAGGATTTTAAACTCTAGAAGAAATGCTCTTCCCTTACGAGGTTCCCAAATAAAAGTGTTGGTCTCTAAAGATCTAGGTTTAACTCAGTACTTTTATAGTTTTTTATCAATAAAGGAAATAACAGAGCCGTGTAGTAAGAGGATAAGGATATATTTCAATCTTTGTATGTTTATAGTTTCCAGTTTTTAGTGTTGTCTTTCAAATACGTAATACTTGTTGGATGAGGCATGATTGTTCAAGCGATACTTATTTTTCCCCTAGAAACTTTTTTTTGGTCTCAAAAGTTTTTTAGATGTTTTATAGTCTGTTTGTCGTGTCTATCTAGTTCATTCAGTCCATAAATATATATTGGATCTACTCTGTCAGATATGTGTCTCCTTTATTCTCTCTAGGATACCATATGTACATAAGGCCTGAACTTTTCTTAATCCAAATGAAGAATTTCCCATGTTCCAGCATTGCGTATAATCTGTGTTTTAAATTTATTGTCCCAATCATTTTGTGATTTGAATATATGATTTATTATGAGGACAAGTTTTTATTTTTACATCTAGATTTCCTACCTGCTTATATGATAAGAGTAGAAAGGTAAAAATATTTTAAAGTTAACGCAGTGCTGGGGGGCCCTGGGTGGCTCAGTCGGTTGAGTGTCTGCCTTCGGCTCAGGTCATCATCCCAGGATCCTGGGATTGAGTCCCGAATTCGGGCTCTTTGCTCAGCAGGGAGTCTGCTTCTCCCTCTCCCTCTGCCTACAGCTCACCCTGCTTGTGTGTGCACACGCTCTCTCTCTCTCTCTTTCTCTGTGTTAAATAAATAAAATCTTTAAAAAAATAAAGTTAATGCAGCGCTGAACTTGTTATGTGTTTTCAAAACTAATACAATAGATGACTCCTAAGATTATACATGCTCATGAGAGTACTGCTTAGAGTTCTTCATTGTTTTTCTTGTATAAACCACATCCATAATTCCTCCTTTGATAGTCCAAATTCAGTTTTCTTTAAAATAGACAAATACTTGCTTGGATATCTTCAGTTTAGTTCCTCTTTAAGCATACTCACTGACACGTGTATCAATCGGAATGCTTAGAGCATGGACTATTTTCTAGTGTATCTATAAATTTCTGTTCCCAGCAGTGGAGCAGAACCAAGTTTTCCTTAGTAAGAGTCATAAAGAATTGTTTCAAGGAAGTGGAAATTGATTTAGATAACTTACTTCCATATTCAAATTAATTTGTTTGCTAATTAATTGTGTTACTAATGATTAGGCACAGATTGTAAACATTTCAACTAATTGGCTATGATTTCATTTAAACTTAAGTTCTCTAATGACATTTATACAACTAAATCTTTTTCTCTTGGTTTACTGTCCTGAGTCATATATAATTTGTATGAATGAGCTTATATAAAACTTTTATGTGCAAACATTTGTTTGAAGGAAGTTTGAAATCCCGAAGATTTCCTTAGTGCATCTTTTAAAATTTAATCCTCCTTTTAGGAAATAATTGTGGGTGGGACTTTTACCAGAAATGGTACTAAAAGTCTCCAGCATATAACCTTGTTTTATAATTTATGGAGGGACGAAAAAGTAAGTTAAGAATGTAAGAAAAGAAAATTTTAGATGGAGGTGATTTAGCATGTTGATTATGTATTAATACAAGCATAAAAGTACTTAATATTTGACAGCTACTCTAAGTGCTTTCTATGTTAACTCATATACTTCTCATAGTAAACTTTTGAGGTGGGTACTATTAATACCCTCATTTTCCAGAGGAAACTGTGGCACACGGGATGTTAAGTAATTTATGCAACAACACCTGACCAGTAAGTGGCAGAACTGGGTGAATCCCAGACAGTGTGGCTCTAGCATATGTACTTTAAACAAAACCACTTTCATGAAAAGAAATATTACAGTGTTAGAATTTATTTCAAATGCTACTAATTTTGTAATTTTGATTTTACTCAGTTGAATTATGTAGTCACCACATTTGTTTTCATTTCTCTAGAAATGAAATTTAATGATTTTTCAAACTATACATACATGCCCCACCCAAAAGTTGTTGTTAGGCCATCGATTTTGTCTACTTTCAGCCAACGGTGTATAGACCCTTTATTCAACTCTTTGTTGTCAGGTTGCAGTTTTTTTCTTTAAAAGTGTGGGAAACAAAGTTTGTCCTTGAGCTAACTTGATGACAAGAATAACTAGGTTTCCTTTTCAGTAAAAACTGATGTTTTATTTACTTGAACTAGTTTGTTGAATTAGTTTACAGCTCAAGTTGACAAAGCTGCCTGTACTTGGAATTAAATGACAAATGTGTCTTCACACAGCCATTTGTTACTGGCAGTTGCTCTCGGTATGTATTCATGAAACACTTAAGATATACCTCCAAAATTTTCTTATCTAACATAGTGTGAGTCATTCTGTTTCTTTCCATATATGGCTTAATAAACTGACCATATTTAGTCAAATATTTAAAGCTAGCAAGTCATGTGTCTCTTAATGTGCTGCGTTAGCTTTTGATTCTCTTAGCAAGAATATTTTTATGGCCATGCCTTGCCAGTTTCTTGTATATGCTTTATAAATGTTCAGGAGAATACTTTGGACAATTTGCACCACAAACTTGAGATTCACATGTAATATGTATTTTGTGACAACATTTTTAGCGTTTAATTTTGATTAAAACATTTCAGAAATTTATTACATCTATAAACAAAGGAACAAACAGATTTAGCATTAACTGCTTTAGGTATTTTTATTGGTGTTCCTTACATTATACTGAAAACCAAATATTTAAAATCAGAATCAGCAACATCTCATTTATTGGGAATTAGCTATACGCATAGGTTAATTTTTTCAAAGAGCTAGGGGGATTGCCTTCCTAAACTTTAAAAATTAACCATTCGTCTTGAAAATCTTTTCTCTTCAGTGTCAAAGGTTTACTCATAAGATGGCAAATAAACTCTTTTCTAGATCCTGCATACCTTTATCCTCACTATATGTGACTTTGCATCTTCATACACCAGGAAATGTTTGTCACTTGTTCATATGTTAAGCTCTGGTGTAGAGCCTCCTGCAGGAAATATTCCCAGACTATCATCCACTATTCTTCCTTAGTTCTCCCTTTTCTGAGCTCCCACAATAAGTAGTGCACAGCCCTATAACTATATCATATTCCTTTTAATATAGTCATCTGTTTGTGTATTTATCTTCTGTACTAGATGGTAAGCTTCTTGAGACCTTTCTCTTTAACTGACTGAATAAAATACCACAAATGTCTTTGTTTTCTAAATAGAATATACAGATCATAATTTAATCTTAACACTTCTCTTACTATTTTCAGAATCACTTCTCTACATCCTTTCCCCGGGTGATTTCAAGCCCCACTGTATTATTACCTTAATGCAGATAATTCCCGAATTGATGTTTTCATTTCACATTTATTTTCAAAGCTCTACATCTGCACATCCAATTGGCCACTGAATATGCATGGTTAGATAGGTATACAAACACGTATAAATTCAGCATATCCAAAGCTATGAAATCATCTTTCTTTCCCCAGCCTGCTTCTTAAACCTGTAGTATTTATTTTTATGAATGGCTTCTCCCTGTCCCTCACCTTACGTAACCAGTCTTTAAGCCTTGCATATTTTCTGTTAAGTTTTTCAGTATAGATCAGTCTGAATAACTGCTAAGGCTCAGTTCAGGCTCTTCTCTTTTCATCTTACTTCCAATAATCTTTCTGAAATACTGATCTGATCATGTCACCCCTCTGCTTAAAAACTCTAAAGAGCTCTTTTCAAACATTGTATAATTAAAATTGTAAAATGTTTTCTCCTATTTGTCTCTACTGCTGAATTGAGCCAGTATTACTGATGGGAGTATTGTAGTTGGTTCTTTTTGATGTGTGGGAGTAGAAAGTGGATTGAAAACCACCTAGAGTGTCAAATCCAGTCATCCTTGCATCACATTCAGATCTTTTATGTGGAATATACTGAGGTGTTTTAGCACATAGCCTTATCTTGTTTTATAACTTACCAAAACTCTGTATACCACTGGATCATTCACTTTATTCCATGCATTTTTTTTAATCACAGTGCATTTGCCCAGTGAAGTTACTTCCAGTTGAATTGCTAGTTGAATAACTCTTATGTAATCTTTAAAACCTTGCTCAAGCATGTGCTTTTTTTTTTTTTTTTTTTTTAAAGATTTTATTTATTTATTCGACAGAGATACAGACAGCCAGCGAGAGAGGGAACACAAGCACGGGGGGTGGGAGAGGAAGAAGCAGGCTCACAGCGGAAGAGCCCGACGTGGGGCTCGATCCCACAACGCCGGGATCACGCCCTGAGCCGAAGGCAGACGCTTAACCGCTGTGCCACCCAGGCGCCCCAGCATGTGCTTTTTATTTTAAGTAAAGTCTACCCACAGCATGGGTCTGGAACTCATGACCCCAGTATCAAGAACCACATGCACTACCGACTGAGCCAACCAGGCATCCCTCAGATGTGTATTTCTTAATGAGACCTATATAGACCATCTTAGTCACAAGAAGTGATCTTTATGTCGCAATGGTATTTTAGTAGTTTTCTATCCACTACTGTTATGCTCTTATAAGATCATTCTTATTTATGGACAGGCCTGCTGTATTACAGTGTGATCCTTCCCCTTCCCTACCTTGGCTGATACAGTTTTTAGTATGTATAATATGAAGAGTAGCTAAAGGAATTTGGGATATTGAGCCTGAAAAAGAGTATGTGAGAATTCTTGGAGGGGGGGAATTCTTCATAATATCTAAAGGTTATCAGTTAAGAGAGGGATTGTATTTGATTTTGGAGCTTCAGGGACCAGAGGATAGAAATTAAAGGAAAACCTATTTTAGCATGTATGATTTAGAGAAGGATAAATAAAGTGTCTTATAATGGAGGTAATATGTAGAGTAGGCTTTCAATAAATGGTAACCTGTTACTTTTTCTTTCTAATTTGAGGTATAATTTAAAGTAAAGTATACAGCTTTGAATTTTGCAATTCAATGAATTTTTACATATGAATATGCCCAAGTAAGAATTAGAAAGATAGGACACATTTCCAGTCTTCCAAAAAAACTCCCTCGTGCCCCCCCTTCATTTCCCCACAAATTTAACTATGATTCTGAACTTAAGCACCAGAGATTAGTTTTGCCTAGAAAGCTGTAGTATATATCCTTTCTTTCTGCCTTTTTTCACTCATCTGACTCTGAAAGATCATCTGTGTTGTTGAAGGTAGCAGTGGTTTCGTCTTTTTGTTTGATGTTCTTTTCTCATTGATGTATAAGATTCTATTACATGAATAGAATCTCCTCACACACATACACTCCATGCCATTTATTTATTACTATATTGTATTATACTTTATAGTATAATATTCTGTTATACTCTTATACTTTCATAGATATCTTCAAATGGTACACTTTTACCAACAGTTTGGTTGTTTCTTCATATTAAAATAGATCTACTATTTCTCTTTTAAGAATCAAGTCTTAGGGCACCAGGCTGGGTCTCTTTGGTGGCACGTGCAACTCTTGATCTCTGTCTGGGTTGTGAGTTTGAGCCCCATGTTGGGTGTAGAGATTATTTAAAAATAATATCTTAAAAAAAAAAGAAGTCTTAAATTTTCAAAACGGCCTATTCATTGTAAGCATTTTGGAAATAAAGGAAAATTTAAAGAAAATAAAATTTTTTCTTGGTCTCACAATCAATGATAATGACTGTTAACCTTCAATATATATTCTAGTCTTTTTGTGTGCATATTTTTTAGTAAAATTGGAATCATATTAGGTAAACTGTTCTTATATTCTTTTTAAAATTTTTAATATATTGTGAGCATTTCCCATATCCCTTTATAAAGAATCATATCTTGTTTGCTTGACATTATCTTTCATTTTTTTAAAAACAATAATGAGATTCATATTAGATGGATTTATCAAAAAGAGTTTTATACTTTTATATCAATGATAAAAGAATACTGGGGTCGCCTGGGTGGCGCAGTCGTTAAGCGTCTGCCTTCGGCTCAGGGCGTGATCCCAGCATTCTGGGATCGAGCCCCACATCAGGCTCCTTCTCTGGGAGCCTGCTTCTTCCTCTCCCACTCCCGCTGGCTGTGTTCCCTCTCTTGCTGGCTGTCTCTCTCTGTCAAATAAATAAATAAAATCTTAAAAAAAAAAAAAAAAAAGTCAGAATACTGTTGTGGAGCCTGTACGAATTAAAGCAGATTGAGTGAAAAGGTTAATTAATAGAATTAATCAATCTTTAAAAAAAATTTAAATCAATATCTTTTCTCGAGGAAAATTAATGAACAAGCCTATAAATAGAACTAATATTAATTGATGCCACTGTGGATCATTAGCAATCTCAAATAACATTTTATAGACTGCTTTCTAATATAATAGTATTTTGACATTTCTTCTTTTTTTGCTACTAGATAGCTGTGGTTCTCAGATCTTTCCAAACCTTTCTTTAACCACTGCTTCTTGAAAATGGTTCTTTTCCCAAGCAGTATATACTTAAAGTCCATATGAATGTTACTTATATATTCGTTTACCATCTGCCATTTGAAGGTACTGTTCTGGGCACTATGGGACCTTGCCATTATGTTACTTATAACTTGTTCCAAGGAGAAGAATCATAGATACATAAGAATCTTAAACATTTTAGGGAATTTTAGACATCTGTAACCCACCAGCTTCCTTCCTCCACTTGAAAAATAAAGACATTAAGCCTCAAAAGATTAAATTACTTGTCTGTCACTACAAAATTTGTGGCAGAGCCAAAACTAGAGCCTAGAGTTAAAAGCCATGATTCCCTGTCAGTATTTTTCCACTTCATACTTTGTCCATAGTGCTTTTTTGACACCCATTTTTTCCCTTAGAAAATACTACTGAAGGTGTTTTCTTTTGCTTCTCTGATAGGTAAAGAAAAATTGGTTTCATTCATACAACACTTTGTAAGTGCCTAGAACTTAAGATATCCTGTTGCAGAGACTACAAATAGGTGAGAAATATGTTGATAAACTAGGAATATCTGTGGAAAGCAGTGTTAAGTGTGGAAAAGAGCTTATTCTCTTGGAATCTAAATATCTGTTAGAGTGCCAGCCTATCATCTCCCACCTGTCTGACTTATTCAAGCTGCTTAATCTCTTTGAGTCTTAGCTTTTTTATTCGTTCATCCGTTTATTAAGCCCCTACCACATGCCAAGAACTGTGTAAGATGCTGCTGATACAGCAAAATTCTTGTTCTCATGAAGGTTTATGTGAGGATAATGTGTATAAATCAGTAGAATAGATAAAGTACCAGTCATACTACCTGCACAAAGTAAACATTTATTAAAGTCCCTTCTTAGTTACTATAGGCTGCAGTTCTCGAACTTTTTTGTCTCAGGACTGCTTTATACTCTTAAAAATTATTGAAAGACCCGAAGAACTTTTGTTTCTGTGGTGTGTGTATATTACTATTTGATAATAATAGAGGTTAAAACTGAGGATTTTAAGTATTTATTAATTCATTTTAAAATAGCAATACTGTACCCATGTTACATAAATAGCATTTTAAAATTAAAATAATTGATTCATTTGCTCTTAAGGCTTGAATTCATCATTGACAACAAATACTGTTGTTTTTTTGAAATGTCAGACTTTTTTTTTTTTTTTAAGAAAATGTATGCCAAAACCCCAAATTAGACTTAAGTATAGTTTGTTATTTAAGTAGAAGTTGTGTTCCGTGGGAAAAGTGGCTAGTTCAGCTTGCATCTTGGTTGCCCAAGTGCTTTTCCTTAGAGCAGTCATTATACCTGGAAGAAGTGTTCTATCCATACTTCCTATCTTGTTCCACAGAATATTAAAAAGGTGTGTATTCAGGGGTCAAAATTTAATAAGATTTATAGGTTTTACTACTTCGTCAAGGATATTCATAAAGAAAAATAGCTTTAAAAAATATGAGTGTATAGTGGCAAATATAGTGACTGTTAGTAGAATTTTTTTGGCCATTGCTTTGATTTGTGCTAAGGCACAAGCAAGTTTTGCCACTGGTGCTTTCTGCACCCTCAAGTGAACCTGTAAAGACAGTGAAAAGGGGAAATACCATCTTAATATTATTTTGAGAATAGTTTTGACCTTGTGAGTTCCTTGAAAGGATCCCTCCCTCCTCAACAGACCACATTTTGGGAACCACTGCTATAGAGGATATTACTGGTACTTATATAATGTTTTAATTGTTATTATAATTGGTACTTATTTTTATCATCAGATTGGCATAGTCTGGTCACATACAATACTGTTGTATGTGCATCTAAGCAAGGGCTCTTACAATTTAGTTGGTACCATTAGCCTGTTTGATGGCAGTACTATCAAGATAGCAGCAGACTAAAGGAGAATATTTATGTTATAAAAGCTGCAAAGTTTATTAGGAGCGTTGATTCAAATTTTTTCTAATTGTGCTTTCTGTTTTGTTTTTAGGCCTGCATTGATGACAATGTCGATATGGTGAAGTTTCTGGTTGAAAATGGAGCAAATATTAATCAACCTGATAATGAAGGCTGGATACCACTACATGCAGCTGCTTCCTGTGGTTATCTCGACATTGCAGAGTAAGCCAGTTCTGTGTCTATTTTTGTCCATATATCCAAACACTATTTTAGATACCTGAGATTTTATAGAAATTGTTGTTACAGATAAATGATTGAGCTCTTAGATTACCTTATTCATGAAAACTATTCTTCCCAGGAAAAAGAATAAGCAGTTCTTGGGAATCTGTATATCGAGTCTCTCGTTGGAAGGTCATCTTCCGTCTCCCCACCCTCTTTGGCTTTTGGTACTTTGTATTAATATGAGTAATTGTACACTTCTCCATTCGCATCTCCTTTTGAGTACATGTAGACCATTGTCTAATGATTCAAGGTTAATACTTAGCAGTCTAGTCTATCCTTATGTAATTGTGAATTGTTAGGGAAAGCTAACAATAACTCAGGTTACTTTGTTATAGGGAGAATATGATACATAGTTCTCTAGTTCGTTAAAACATTTATACTTAGTTGTTATTAAGATTGTTTTCTAAAAATGGTTTTTAGAAAATGCAATGAGAAATGGTCATTCTTATCTACATTTGATGGTACTTTCCAAGAAAATCTGATTCTTCAAGCATTTAACAGGGAAGTATAGTTATCCTGACAAAATAATTTTTTCACTAAATTATTTCACTTTTTTGTTACTATGTATCCAATATCATAAATACATTTTATTGTTTGTCTGCTCACATCAGAGCTTATCAACTGGTAGATATTGAATATGGGAGTGCTACTCTGTGAATCTCTCTTAGTAAGCCTTAACTATTGTTATTTCTTTGTGTATTTCATTTCTTCCTCCGTGTGTATTGTAACTATGATACATCATTTTTTTAAAGATTTTATTAATTTGAGAGAAGAAGGAGAGATTGTGTGTACAAGCAGGGGGTGGAGCAGAGGGAGAGAGAGAAACAGACTCCCCGCTGAGCAGGGTGTCCGTCTTGGGGCTCGATCCCAGGACTCTGAGATCATGACCTGAGCCAAAGGCAGATGCTTAACCTATGGAGGCACCCAGGTGCCGCAATATATCATTTTAAAGGGGAGGCATTGTTTGGTAAAATGAAAATTACTCTGACCTGGGAATAGAATGTCTGAGTCACTTGAGTTTTATTACTACCTGTAACACTAATTACACTTCATCTTTTTCTTTCTCAGCCTTGATTTTTTTTTTTTTTTTTTGAGATTTATTTATTTATTTGAGAGAGTACGCTCGTGAGCATGAGAGCTGGGGGTAGGGAGCAGTGCGAAAGGGAGAGAGAATCCTCAAGCACACTCACTGCTGAGCACAGAGCCCAATGCAGGGCTCAATCCCAGGACCCTGAGATCATGACTGAGCCAAAATCAAGAGTCGGACACTTAACCAACTGAGCCACCCAAGCACCCCGGGCCTTGATTTCTTTTTCTTTATGTGTAAAATGAGGTAGTCTTTTGTCATTATAAAACAGTAGTGGTTGTTGATAATTAGTCATGGTTCTCAGCTTCCTTACTCCTTTCTCTTCTTTTTGTGCTCAAGGAGGACTTGAATCTCTTCTTCATAGAAAAAATTGCTAATGTGCATTTATCTTTAGCTGCCCTTAAATATTTGGTACTCAGGTTCTGGAGTCAAACGATGTGAATTTTGAATGCTTCCTCAGCCACACTCAAGGGGTATGACCTTGGGCAAGCTGCTTAGCTTTTATATGCTTCTGTTTTCTCCTCTGTAGAAAGGGAGAAGTATTTCTTAGGTTTGTTGTGGGGGTTAAATGAGTGATCCATCGAAGTACCTGGCACATAGTAAATACTCAATATATTATTCACTTTTGACCATTATCTTGTTTATCTTCTCTTGGGAAATGAAAACTCAGCCTTTTTCTTCAAATGTTTAATTCCCATGTTTCCTTTTTTTAATTTATGCTTCTGAGTTTGAAAAGACACTAATAATCCTACTGAATAATTTCTTCCACTTGCTTGATATGCCATTGTGTATGTTGGGATGATTTTAGCTGCAAGTACCAGTATCAAATTTAAAGTGACCTAAAAAGGTAAGGGTCTTTGTTTTACAGTATATAAGGTAGTTTAGAGGAAGGGCATTCAAGTTTATTAAACTGCTCAGTGATGTCATCCAAGGGCCTGGGATCTCTCAGTTTTTTTCTTCTGCCTTTCCCAAATATGAACTTTATTCTTAGCCTTGTCCCCTCCTGGTCACAGGATGATTGCTGCAACTCCTGAGTTATATTTTTACATATGTACACCCGAGAGCAAAATAAAAAGTGAAGTGGGAAATGGAAAGTATCTTCTCCATATCCTGTGCGTGTCAGAGAAGGGAACTTTTCCCAGAGAGTCCTGTGAGTACATCACATTTCCCCTTCAGGGATTTGCATTGGCCTGGGCTTGGTCACTTGCCCATTGCTACCTTGGGAAAAGCAAGTACTTGGCATATTCAGTGTTTTACAGATCAGTAAATAAGTAGGAGGATGGATAAGGGGTCTGCTGCAAGTGTTAATATTTTCAGTAGAATAACTACAACTTTTCATTTTTTTAAGAGGTAGGCTATGGAACAAAGTGTTTCATAGGACTTACACAAACAAAAATGACCTGGTTTGGCCAAGGTTAAGTACGGTTTTGCTGATCTAACTACCTTTCTTTAGGCAGTTTGAATTTATGGCTGTGGTATAACCAAAGTATTTAAATCCATAGTGTCTTTGAACAAAATTAAAATTAGAAGAATGATGACTTTTTCTTTTTTGATCTTTCTGCTTTTTTTAAGTAATAAGAGTGTTTATAAAAGACCATTTAACTCTGATGTATATTGACTGGGATTACTTGTTAAAGTGATGATAGTCCAAAACCATTCCAAATACATGATTTTTTTTTATTATGATATGTTAGTCACCATATCATCATTAGCTCTTTCACCAGTTAATCTCACTAATGACAGAAGTTAATGAAACCCTACTTTTCTTTGGTCTAGAAAAGTATAGCATGGTGGTTTAAGAGATAAGGTGAAGATATCCCCCAAGTGAGAATGTTTATGGGGTAGAAGGCCCTATTAATAATGATATAGAAATAATATTTATAAACAAGGAACAACCTAGGAAAATTGAATTACTCTGCTAAGTGAAGTACTTGGAGTTATATTGTTATAATCCTGGTTCTGCCGTTCACTAATTTCATGCCCTTGGCCAAGCTACTTCGTCTCAGTGATTAACATTATTTATACAATAGGGATGATCTGGCTTCTTCGTGCCTCTTATTTCTCTTACTGCTTTTCATATTTTTCACACTCTCAATACTGGACTACTTTTAATTCCCCAAACTTTTACTGCTGGTTCATATTAATGAGTCTTTGCTGGTTCCTTTGCCTTATTTCTTTTCTTAACCAGCTCCTCCCAGACTCTCAAATGCAATTACATAAGGATCACTTCTTCCAGAAACATTTCTGATATTCCCGGCTGATTTATTATCATCATCATCATCTCTACAACATATCAGATGTTTACATGCTTCAATAGGAACTGCATTATGCACAGAATAGTTCTAATTCATACCTGTTGAAATGAGAGATGAAACAAACAATGAAGCACACATAGTTTAAAGTTTTGGAGATAATTTGGATACAGTGACTTCTAAATTTTTGACCCCTAAGGACACCTGCTGGCTCAGTTGGTGGAATAAGAAACTCTTGACCTCAGGGTTGTGAGTTTGAGCCCCAAGGAGATTACCTTAAAAATAAAATCTTACCCCAAAAAATAAATAAATAGAGATGGACCTCTGTTGGACATAGTAGAATAGAGAATGTGAGATTACAGTTTAGTTTCTAGACATTCAACAATTTCACATCTGGTTTGTAGCCTAGCAGAAGCCAAGTGAATAGATGGATGATGACTCTTCATATTCTGGCTCAGTTATCTCACCTTTTCACCGAAATAATTATTCTCAACCTCCCTGCTTCGAATAAGGTAGAAGTCTTAGGAAAAACTAAAAATAGAGATTGTTTAATAATGCCCCTTCTCCAGAGTGGATTAGAGGAATAGTAACGGAGGTGAGTTTGGGGAGTATGTTACCTCAGCATATGCATTGATTTACTAAATACTGTCGGGTCAAGTATTGAAATGTATGCACTAACATCATTCTCTTCCTTCAGTGTGCTGAATTGTGTCCGTACATAATTCATATGTCGAAGCTCTAACCGCCCCCAGAAACTTGGATTGTGACAAGATAGATGCAGCCCTTAAGGAAATAATTAAGTTAAAATCAGGCTGTTAGGGTAGGCCCTAATTCAGTCTTCCTGGTTTTCTTATAAGAAAAGGAAATTTGGATGGAGAAAGAGACACCTAGTTCCTGTACACAGAAAAGACCACAGGAAGCTACACTATGAAAAAGGTAGCCATCTGTGAGCTAAGGAGAGAACCCTCAGAAGAAACATTTTAAACCTGCCAACACCCTGATCATAGGCTTCAAGCCTCTAAATCTATGATAAAATAAACTTCTGTTGTTTAAGACACTTAGTCTGTGGTATTTTTTTTTAATGCCATTTTGTTAACGGTAGCACTGGTACACTAATTTAGGCAGTATAAAATTCTTACTGTCGCATCAAGGTATTTTTCCCTAAAAATTATAGTGTTGTCGTTGAGTCGTGGTTTAAAAGTAAAATTGAATAGTACAGCTTTGGATATATTAGAAAAGGCAAACAATTACAGAGCCCCAAAAACTATGTATTTAATTTTGTGCTCCAGTATATAAGTTCAATTAGTCTTAGCTCTTTAACTATAAAGTATAAATTATATATTTAAATTATTATGTACAGGGGCGCCTGGATGGCTCAGTCGATTAAGCATCCAAATCTTGATTTCGGCCCAGGTCATGATTTCAGGGTCATGAGATCGAGTCCCATGTCAGGCTCCACGCTCAGCATGGAGTCTGCTTGAGATACTTTCCCTCTCTGTCTGCCCCTCCCCCTGCTTGTGCTCTCTGTCTCTCTCTAAAATAAATAAATAAAATATTTTTAAAAAACTAAATTATTATGCACAAAGCATTGAAAACCAAGTCCTCTGACTGAAGAAATAATTAAATGAAAACATAGGAGCTATACAGTGGCAGCATTTTGTCATTCTTTTTCATTTATTAACTGGAATATTTTTGTAAAAGAAACTTCCTCATATTTATTTAGTCACCCCTAATACAAGTTTTATAAAGGAAAGAGAGGATATAGTTTTTGTTCTTTTCCTCTATATACTGATTTTTAAAATAATGAGTTGGTTCATTAGTTACCTTCAAAGGGAACTAATTGGTTTTTTGAGGGTTAAGCAACTTCAGGAGCTCCTGCATTTAAATATACTTAATGTGCTTAATACATTGCTGTTACTATCTTTATTGATTAGTAAATTATATGTCTGTGGTTATCAAGACTCTCTTCATGTTGGCTTCTAAAACCTTGGGAAATGAACAAATAAAGTGATCTTTAAACCTTCCTTGCTATGTAGTATTACAGGGTGTTCCAAACTCATTTTTTTTCCTGCCCTGGGTCTGGAATTGCCATTTCTCCAATGAGCTCTGTTCCTTGTGTTAGAAGTGCTCATTGCTACTGAGTTGGTCATTGCGTCAAGTTCATATTTGGCACCAAGGTGTTTTCCTTTACCCTCTTCTATCTTGTATCAATATTTCCTTTCTCCCTTTATTTCATTGCCAGGAGTTGTAGTATTAAAATAACACAGAATTACTAATTTCCTTCATTATATATTACACGTACATTACACTACTTATAACAACAATACCACTAACAACAACAATATGATTACTGAAAGCAGTTTGAAGTTTTGTGTGAGGGCAATTCTTTTGGTCCTTAAGGTATTCCGACTTCAAATACACCATCAAATTACTGTGTGTTGGAACACTTGAAATAGTTCTTTTCTGTGTGGTTATGCCACCAACTAGATACACTATTAGGTTCATTGTTTATTTATTTTTTAGAGTTTGCTTTTTTAAATTTAATTTTGTTTTATAATTTACATAAAATACTGAGTTCTAATGGCAATCCCTTCTATCCTGTTTCCTTCTATACTATTTTGCAAATTTTATATTTTATCCCAGTTTGTTTTTTAATACAAGTATCATTGAAAATATTATTTCCCCTTGTAGGTAAATGATAGAATACCATATACGTATTTCTTCACTTGCTTTTTCCACTTAACAGTCTATTCTGGAGATCATTATATAGTGGGGTATATAGAGCTCTTTCTCATTGTTCTATTTTTAGGTTTGAGGGCTCCATTGTATAGTATGTCATTGTAGTTTATTCAGTCTGTCCTTCTTGGTTGACCAAAGAATGCTATCTATTTGAATGACTCTAGTTTTAGCCTTGGAATTGTTTTTTCATTTTTGCAAATCATAGGAATTTTTATGTTTATGTGAAAAATTTTGTATTTGAATAATAAAACTTTAAAACAATTTGTTTTATTAACGTTTTGGTTATTGATGTGGTTATTCTGAAATCTTTTTGTATTTTAATTTTATCACCACTTTTCTTTTTTAGGCTTCTACCACAGATATTTAGGAGTGCTTTTTTGGTTTTATTCATTTATTTGAGAGAGAGAAAGAGAAACTGCATGCATGAGCGGGGGAAAGGGGCACAGGGAGGAGGTAGAAGAAGAAGGAAAGAATCCCAAGCAGGGGCATTCAATGCTGAGCAGGGCCCAGTGCAGGGCTTGATCCCATGACCCTGAGATTATGACCTGAGCCAAAATCAGGAGTTGGAAGCTCAACCAACTGAACCACCCAGGCATCCCTAGGAGTGCTTTTATCTTGAGTAGCTTTGGTGTTTGCCATAAAAATTTTCAATAGTAGGGAAAATTAGCCCTGTATAAAGCAAGCATTATGTAGTGTACATAGGATGACATAGTGATTAATTAGTACATTTAATGCATTTTTCTTTGTGTTTGGAGTAGTTTCTAAACTGCTGCTATTGAAGATTTTATATCATTATAAAATGCTAGTGGGGGGGCTGGGTGGCTCAGTCAGTTAAGCATCTGCCTTCAGCTCAGGTTGTGATCCCAGGGTTCTGGGATCAAGCCCAGCATTAGGGCTTCCTGCTCAGCAGGGAGTCTGCTTCTCCCTCTCCCCCTGTCCCTACATGCCCCCCCCCCAAGCTTCTTGTGCTCTTTCTCGCTCTCTCTCAAATAAATAAAATCTTTAAAAAAAAAAAAAAAGCTAGTAGGATTACATTCAGTGACATTTTCATGGTCTTATTTACAGCATGGAAAAAGTTTCATGAGTTTTGTCATTTGATCATTAAAAAATCAACTATTTAAGGATATGATAACTTTTAAATATTTGTGGTGGCTTATTTATGGCTTGGCTTTTCTCCTTCATTATAGCTTTATTCCATAAACATCCAGTATAATCCTCGAGATTTCTCTTGGCTTACCCTTCAAAATATATCCAGTATCTATTTTCATCACCTCTTTAATTTCTTCCTGATCCTGGACACTGTTGTTTTTCACTGGAATTATTATAGTTGCAACAATTCTAACTATAACCATCCTATTCCTGCCTCTACCCATCTGTTTTCCACACAGCAGGCAGGATGATCCATTTAAAATATTACAAGTGGGATAACATCACATTTTTATTCAAATCCTTCCAGTGGATTCATAGTGCATTCAGAGTAGAAGCCAGAATTGCTATTAACTTGAGGCAGATTGCCAGCTTTTCTGAACCTCTGTTTCCTCATCTGTAAAATAAAAATATTAATACTTATCCCTATTCTATAAGATCGTGAAGATTAGATAATGTGTATTAGACACTTGACACAATACACAGCATATTTAGTATTCAGTAAATGTTAGCTAAATTGGTATTAATCAAAATACTACATATGGTCATTACTTTTAGTGAAAAATAGCTAAACTCTTGGTTCTCCTGATTATAAAGAAAACTATCATGTCATTTGGTGTGAGGGTAAACAGAACTAGATGAGAGGAACAGAAGATAGTAAAGTAGTCATTTTGTCATACTTACTTTGATATGTGGATATTTGAGCGTCAAGAAGAGTTGGCAAATCCATGAATTTTGGTTTTATTTACATATTTCTTGTTAAGAATGATACTTTGTTCATCTAAAGCAGACTGTATTTGATTAGGCATCTCGGCAAAACTTATGTCTAGGATCCTATGAAAATATTAAAATTTGATATGAGATACTTATGTCTTACTATAGTAATAATGAGATGTGTTTGCTTAAAACTATAAAGATCATTTTCTTATATACATTCTTACTGCTTTTTTAAAGTACATATGGGAATGTTCCCTGTTACTTCCATTTTATAATCAGAACTGAACCTTCATTCTCAGGACTCAAATTCTGATGTTCTTTTCATTATATCACATCTACTACAGTAGTGTTAGGCATTGTGAGATATAAA